>NC_134840.1:54525601-54828220 GCF_965363235.1 Mytilus galloprovincialis
TTATATATTGATTAATTGTTTGTGGCTTACTTAACATCTAGTGCCAAATGATAACTACATGTTCAGGATGAGAATACAGATTTATTGTTTGCGTCATTCGGTATCAGTTCATTTTTAATACATTCAGACTAAAATTGTGGCTACTTCAGATTGTGATTATGGAATTTCAAATAGCGAATAATGCACATCAAATTTAAAATAAATGTTTTTCCTTATTATATTCTAATAGATTGTGACTTTTGAATCACCAACCGAAATCGGAAATAACATTATGTCAATACAATGTGTTTATAAAAAAAATATGTATTGACAGATTGATGTGTTTAAGTAATTGTGGTTATTGACAAGTGATTCAACCTAAATTTAAATATTAAAAATCACTACGCACTACAACTGAGAATATTAACAATTTTTTAGAATACATTATTAACCCCAAATGTTGACAAAGGAATCAGGGGGAACGGGACTTTAGCAACATTCAACATGCTAAAAAATGTTAATATAACCTTTTATATTGGGCGTCACATTTATAGCAAAAAATGTAAAATATGAAATAAAAAAAACCCCAAGGTATAGAAAAATACGTAAAAAAATAATGTAAGGGAAAAAAAAAACAGAAAAAATACACCCGCCCCAAATGTTATATATATATTACACTAGGGATTGATGAGTCAAAAGTAGTTCACTCCTCTTGCCATACACAACTCTTTCTGCAGTGAAAAGATGGTCGACAGAAATTAAGCGATTCTTAAAAATCCTTTAGATCGGCTACAAAATCTTCAATCACATCCTTGAAAATTTTGAAGATACCATGACTTTGATTTTCTTATTTTAATCTTTCTATTCCCATCAATCAATTAAAATATAGAATTCGTCAACGCATTGAGTACAATGAACTGTAAATGGGCTATATCACAAAACTAAGTAAAATTTTGCATACAACTTTGGCTCGTTGAACGTGAATTAAAAATGTAAACAATAATGCATTTATGGCTTTTATTTTCTGAAATATTAGTTCTTTCAATAGAGTTAAACATTTGTAAAGAAAAAAATAAAATCACAAAAACTTAACTAAGAAAAAATTCAAAACGAAAAGTCCCTTATCAAATGGCATAATCAAATGATAAAACATATCAAACAAATGGACAACAACGGTCATATTTCTGACTTGGTACAGGCATTTTGAAATGTAGAAAATACTGTATTGAACCTGGTTTTATATAAATGACATACAATCGGCGGAAAACAATCTCAAATTTGTCTTCAAAACATCAAATCTCTAATGTCAAATCCAACGTTATGTTGCTTGTGACTAAATTATTAACATCTTTTGTCATTATCAATTAAAGCCAGGCTTCGAAATTACTGTGAAACTGCCTATTCAAGAGGTGGCGTGAATCATACATGGATAGCGGATATGTTCTTATTATCCTTAGTAAAATCTCACACTCTTTTTTCCCGATTGTGACCTAGCATATTAGACTTATTACCAGTTTTGTACTAACATAATCAATAAAGGCAACAGTAGTATACCGCTGTTCAAAACTCATAAATCTATGGACAAAAAACAAAATCGGGGTAACAAACTAAAACTGAGGGAAACGCATTAAATATTAGAGGAGAACAACGACACAGCATTAAAATGAAACACACACAGCAACGGACTAAGCGTTAGACAAAATCCGATGAGAGTAACCAATATAACATCAAAACCAAATACATGAATTTGGGATAGAAAAGTACCGTGACACGTCTTATAGTAATGTGAATTCACACTCAAATATAGGAGAAAACAAACGACACAACGGAAACACAACGTAAAAATGTTACACATACTGAAACGAACTATGATATAACAATGGCCATTTTCCTGACTTGGTACAGGACATTCTTAAAGAAAACAATGGTGGGTTGAACCTGGTTTTGTGGCATGCCAAACCTCGCACTTTGATGGCATTGTTAAATATAACATTAAAATGACAACATAATAATACAGGACTACAATACAAATAAGTAGGAGAACGTATTAGGCAAAGAAACACATAAATAATAGATAACAAAAGGCATCAGGTTTAAAATTCAATACGTCAAAAACGCGCCTCGTCCACACCAGACTATCCAGTGATGCCCAGATATAAAAGTTCGAAGTCAAAAAAAGGGGTACAAAGTTGTACAGCTCTGAGGATCAAAAGTTGAAAAAGGTAGTGCCAAATACGGCTAGGATTTTCTGCTTGTGATAAGAACATCCTTATTATATAGAACAATTTATGCTATTGCAAACAGTAAATTTTATCAAATGAATATAAAAGATTTACATGATAAAACTGACGTCTTAACTAATTACAGAAAACAAAACCTGTATACATAATACATTGAAGACCAACACAGAAAATAGACACACCCGGCTCAGTCCAGGTCTGAACGCAAAAAGTCATAACAATGACGTCACATACGAAGTGGTGAAAAGGCACTATATTTTGTCACGCAGACATCAACACACACGACGGGTGTCACATGTAATGCGAGATAAGCATTATTTTCTCCGGAGCACCTGAGACCACTCCCAGTTTTTGGTTGGGTACGTGTTGCTCAGTCTTTTCAGTTTTCTATATTTTATGTACTATTGTTCGTCTGTTCGTCTCTTAGTCTTTTTATAACCATGGCGTTGATGATTTATTTTCAACTTTTGAGTTTGAATATCCCTTTGGTATCTTTTGCCTTTCTTTTTCTTGAAAACTATATGTGATTGATACACACATTTTTGTTTTCTATAATGTAAACGTATGATGTGTTGACCGACTTTGTTGCTGTTGTATCAGACAATATGTTGCCTAATTTCTTGTTGAATATTTTTATCAAAGGTACTAGGATTATAATTAAGAACGTCAGACGCGCGTTTCGTCTACATAAGACTCATCAGTGACACTCATATCAAAATAGTTATAAAACCAAACAAGTACAAAGTTGAATAGCATTAAGAATCCAAAATTTCCAAAAATTGTGCCAAATACGGCTTAGGTATTCTATGCCTGGGATAAGAAAATCCTTAGTTATTCGAAAAAATAAAAGTTTTGTTAACAGGAAATTTATAAAAATGACCACATACTTGATATTCATATCAACACCGAAGTGCTGACTACCGGGCTGGTGATACTCTCGTGGACGAAACGTCTACCAGCAGTGGCATCGACCCAGTGGTGTAAATAGTTATCAAAGGTACCAAGATTATAATTTAGTACGCCAGACGCGCGATTCGGCTGCATAAGACCGAAAACGTTCGGTGGTACTATTATCATTTTTAACCATTAAAAACGGTAATATTAGAATTTAACAAAATCAGTGACATAGCCCATTTAGCATAACCTGACATTGAACAGAGCTTTTTTCTACAAAAATAAACAACAAATCGTAGTAAAAACAAACTTCTTGGGTAAAGTCAGCAACATATCTGACTTACATGGAAGCGTATGGATTCCGAAAACAAATACCGAAGATGATATCAACAGACGCTGGATGTTTTGCTCCACAACATATTTGTTTAAATTAGTGGATCGGTTATATAACAGACAGTCGGTAGTTCAATGGGTACTAATTGTCCACTTTGTTTTAACTTTCCCCTGAAGCAGAACTCAAACAAATCTATCTCAAAGAAAAATAGTAAAAGAAAACACCATGATGATTTGGAGCTTGACATATTCTCTAGACAAATGTCTAATGTTGACGACAATAAGCTCACATATACTGTTTGTATGTTTTTGTAGGGAGAAACATTGATAGCAATAACAGCAAATATGAAATATAAAAGTAGGAACAGCAAAACAAATATAACCAACAGCCTAAAAAGTTGATATCGTCCCCGAGGTAATATATAATACAAGAACTTGAAACCAGCAGATATTTTTTGCACAAAAAAACTGAAGTCATACTGAACAATCAAACTATCGGATTCGTTTGTGGGTTCAAATGCAATGCTTATAAAATCACACTCTAGGAAATCCCATTCAAGTGCTAAACGAATCGGGTCGTATTTTTGCAGAATGTACGTCTATGAATTGTGTGATCAAATACCGCGACTTGTACTTTTTAATAAGTTTTGTTGAAACCACGATTTTGTTCGAGATAGACTATTAATAAAGGAGATACAAGTTATACTAGTATCAATGAGACAGCACACATGCCATACAAATAACCGAATGACAATTTATCATACGTCCATGAAAAGATTGCAGAAAAATAAAAATGTGTGGACAATATTCAAATTTAGAATTTTCTCTTAACTGTTGATTTTGAGTTTGAATGGGAATGATTAAACCAATCGAGTTTGATATCATATTTTTCAAGAAGTCAAATGCACCGTGTACTTTGTCGGGTACTTGTAAATTGGGTTTGCGTAAAAGTTTTTCTATCTTTTTGTGCTTCTGTTGCATTTTCCTCGTGAATAACAAATCCTTTAAAAGAGGGACGAAAGATACCAGAGGGACAGTCAAACTCATAAATCGAAAACAAAATGACAACGCCATGTCTAAAATGAAAAAGACAAACAGACAAACAATAGTACACATGATACAACATAGAAAACTAAAGAATAAGCAACACAAACCCCATCAAAAACTAGGGGTGGTCTCAGGTACTCCGGAAGGTAAAGCAGATCCTGCTCCACATGTGGCACTCATCGTGTTGCGTATGTGATAACAAATCCGGTAAATAGTCTAATTCGGTAGGTCACAATATGAAAGAGAAGGGGATTGTAGTTACGACGTAAGGAACATATCCGATATCATTTGTAAAACGGTTATTCCATAACGGTCAACCAACTCGTGATGGCGTCCGTCGAATTTACGAAGGGATAATTTCAACTTCACCATTTGGAACTCTTGGTTTAATGGCTTCCTTGTGAGCAGCAACCCTCTATCAAGAAAATCATGATAGGAAATGTAAGCACGGGAATATCGTATCAATTTGAGATAAATATCCCGTATGTAGGTGCTGCTGGAGTGTTGCTACTTAGAAATTGAAAGTTCATAATTGGAAATCTGAAATCATCTCTTTTGTCGATTAGTTTTGTTTTCAACCTACCCTCATTGTCAATATCTAGATGTAAGTCAAGATATGAGGCCGACTTAACTGTATCTGTAGTATCCTGTATCTCTAGTTCGATGAGATAGATGCGTTCAATATAGTCACCAAATGTTGAATTATTTAGTGAAAGAACATCATCTATATAGCGGAAAATAGAGTTAAAGGATATTGCTAACTTCTTGTCTTTCTTCCTAAGCAGTTCCTGTATGAAGTCAGCCTCATAATAATAAAGAAAAAAGTCGGCAAGAAGAGGGGCACAATTTGTTCCTATTGGAATGCCGACAGTCTAGAAAAACACGGCCTCCGAACGTAACAAATATGTTGTCAATCAAGAAATCTAGCATCTTGGTAATGTCAGTTTCCGAGAATTTGTTTTTGAATCAGAGTGATCCTTTACAAAGTAGGATTTATCCCTCCCTAAGACAAGATACTTGTATCTACGTTGGTAAAGAATAACTTACGTTGATAGTAATAGTCATAGTCCTTTTGTCCCTTATTTCAACTAAATCATTGTCCGTTTACATATGTTTAACGGTGTACGGGAGATAAAGAAATTTCATTACAAATGTTAATTGATATAATAATTAAGTTGTAATTATAAACACTAATCGGGTATTTTGTCTTTCACGAGCTAGTAAATTCAAAAACAATCAAATGTTTATTACAATATATGTCTCTTTGAAAAAGAAATAGAAAAAAAATATAGAAAATTGCATTACATTAATTATTTTAACCTGTCGGATTTTTTTGAAATGCATATAAGCAAGGATGTAGACGAGTTCAATAATCAGCTTTGCTTATAGGATATCTATTAGTAAATTCATAGACACCTCAACCCCTCCAAAAAATAAGTAAAATAAATAAAAAGACATACATATTTTAGAGATTTTGGCAGATAAAATATTGAAATCAGCGTGACACTGAACACACTATTCTTTTATCTAAAATGATTTTCCTCATAATGGATCTAGAAATTTCTATAAATCTTTGTTTTCTAAAATCAAATGTAGATATGCACGTTTTTTCCAAATACATAACATTTTCTTTTTTAAATAAACAGAAAGACAAGAAATTGTGTCCTTGCTTATTCACCTTTTTACTTTAAACGGAAATTTGCACGTGAAGATTAATAACTGCTTTTGACCTCAAACCTAGTAAACTTAAAAAAACATGCAATAATTAAATTTCATGATCGATATGTAATTCGTGGTGTTGAATGTTTATGATATTGTAATAAGAACAAATTATGGTATATAAAGGATAGCAGATCTGTAGTTAATACAGAGTTCCAGCATTGTGATATATTCATTGTAGTCCTCCTGTCATACTAAGGTAAGATACATATTTTCAAAATTTCTGGTATTAAATTATCAAAGTAAAGGAGAATAGTTTTTCTTTTTTACATTTGAAATAAGTACTAAAAATTGACATACGAAAGCCTAAAAGTACAAAAAGAAAGAAAAGATGTACTATTGTTTTCAATATACTTTTGGATTGTACTCTAAAGAGTTGCTGAGTTGTTAAGTGTAAAGTTAAGTCTAGGAAATACAATCCATTAAGAATTTATTTTGTCAATAATTCCTTTTTGGGATTAAGATTGGTCGCATATGTCTCTATGCGTACCTTATGATAAAACTGAAAATGTATACCTTAGATTTTTTACGTATTGTTTTTTTAATTTTTGACTAATATAAGGGTAAAGCAAGTGTAATGGAACATATTCGTTTTCTAAAAACGTATTTTCCACATCTAATTGCAAAAGATCCAGGTTTGTATACTTTATCTGTTGCATTTATAAAATGCTAATCAAATATATTAAAACCAAAATATTTACACCAATTATGTACTTTTTTAAAGTAATTTTCCAATGATAGTTTTAAAGGGAAAACGCACACAAAAACTCATCAAAGATACCACGATTAAAATGAAGTTAGCCCCAAACACGCGTTTCGTCTCATAAGACAAATGGCTCACCAGTGATGTTCGAATTATAAAAGGCTACAAAAAAGTACAATGAATCAAATAATAAAAAGCCGAATATAAGGATAAATTAAAACGGAAAGTGCCTAATTAAATGGCATGAGGACCCAAGATTGCGATAGGTTTAGCCGAATACAGCTAAGGTAGTTCCTGGTATTATATGTCTCTATACATACAATTATTTAAAATCCTGAAAAAAGAAGCAACAACAAAAGAATGACTACACAAACTAGTATAATCGTCAATTTCCTTTTTATATGTTATTCTTTCTTTTTTTGAAATAACCAAATTATAGTGAAAGAATATTTAGAAATCAAATTAAAAAGAAAGTTCTGAAAAATAATCTGCTGATTTTTTTCAATAATTATAGAAATTATATGATTTTTGTATGCTGATTTGTATCAAATAGAGAAAATGATTTTTAAGCATAAAATTTTCTTTTCAGTATCGAAAATGTGGTCTACTGGTTTTGTTCTTTTGTGTTGCTGTGCATTAGTATTAGTACAGGCGGCTGGAAGGCCCAACTACAAGAGGAAAAATGGATATAATGGTTATGTAGGAGGTTACAATGGATATCAAGGGGGAAACGGTTACAATGGTGGTGCTGGATACACTGGCGGTAATGGCTACACAGGCCGTGCAGGATACAGTGGCGGAGCTGGATACACAGGTGGTGCTGGTGGATACACAGGTGGGGCTGGTGGATACACAGGTGGAGCTGGTGGATACACAGGTGGTGCTGGTGGATACACTGGTGGGGCTGGTGGATACACAGGTGGTGCTGGTGGATACACAGGTGGGGCTGGTGGATACACTGGTGGTGCTGGTGGATACACAGGTGGGGCTGGTGGATACACAGGTGGGGCTGGTGGATACACTGGTGGTGCTGGTGGATACACAGGTGGGGCTGGTGGATACACAGGTGGGGCTGGTGGATACACTGGTGGTGCTGGTGGATATATTGGTGGTGCTGGTGGATACACTGGTGGGGCTGGTGGATACACCGGTGGAGCTGGTGGATACACAGGTGGTGCTGGTGGATACACTGGTGGTGCAGGATATAGAGGTGCTGGTGGTTATACTGGTGGTGCTGGTGGATACACTGGTGGTGCTGGTGGATATACCGGTGCTTATGCTGGAGATGTCGGTGATTACGAAACTGAAGGATACAACGGAAACGGATACAACGGAAAAGGAGGAAACACATATGGGAAAAAAGTATGTTTCATTTCTAAATTTATCGTCATTCTTATACCCAATCTGCAGGTCATTTCTACATTCAGACTGCAATTCATTTTAATATTCAAACTGTAAGTCATTTTTTATTCTTAAGTCATTCTTATTTTCAAGCATGATTTAACTCAAAAACTGATTTGTTACTTCGTTTTCTTTTCTTTAATTTAACTAAACATAATTCTTATGTTTTTGTGATGTAAGATATAGTATTTTATCGTATTAACGTGCAATGATGTATAAGATATACGGTTGTACCAACAGTACATACACCCAAGTAGTAGATGTAAGTATATAAATAAATATATACATATTATATATTCACTTATTGCATTTTGGACTATGTTACCGGCAAATCAATCCATACTTTTTTTTAAAATTATTAATACTTTGTAATAATAATGACTAAATTAAATTATTAAAACATTTATAAAACCATACCTAAACGAGTGATTATTATTTTTTTTTTCATTTTAGCCATACGCCAAACCCCAAAAAGTAAGTATGATTGATGTATATTATTTGTGTTGCTTTTTCATTTTTCAATGATACAAAGTCCATCAACACATTAGTACAAAATATATAAAAATATCAATGATACAATAACCGTTACAAACGATAGGGTTTTTATAAGTTACTTTTCATCCTCTTTCTTTTAGTAGTTTTATGGTGTTTGTCATAAGTATAAAAAAAAGAAGATGTGGTATGATTGCCAATGAGACAACTCTCTACAATAGACCAAAATGAGTGATTAAAAACTAAACAAACAATGCTAATATTTTATTCTCATTATATATATATATATATAGTTTTTGTTTCATGTTAAATATAATTACATTATCGTTACAACAGACAATGCTGTATCAGAGACAAAGTTGTTACAAACAATACAGACACCAAATTAGTTGGTTTTACTACTTAATTGAAAGATCAACTCACATATTCCCTTTTGGTGTTTTAAACATTGGTATCAGAAAGACAAATTTAAATGAATTCTAATATAATCTTTATTTTTGTTTAAAAGTTTTAAGAAGTAAAGAAATTCATAAAATCATACGAAAACAATTGATAAATAATGTTTTCATTCTTTTTTCGTTTTAGCAATACGGAAAACAACGAAAAGTAAGTATGAATAACGCTTATTCGTTTTTGTTTTTACTTTTAATGTTCTTGGACATAATTTATGTGATATTTTTAAACGAATATTGATTTTTTAAAAGTCATGAAAAATATAGAAAATCAAGAAACGGAACGAAAAAAATCCACCAAAAAATAGTTTTGATGAAACTTCTCACAAGAGTACCATGTTTTATGAATCTTGAAAGATAAATCACTGAACCAACAGTACATAAATGATACAAAAGCTATAAGAAATTATGCGTGTTTATTAAAGCTTTTTTCATTTCTTTTAATTATTTTATGGCTTAAACCATATGAGTGACTAGACAAAAAAAAAACCCAAACAATAATGATATTTCCTACTCTTGACTAATCATTTTTATGTATTATTTTAGGGCGGTTATTAAGGAACTTGTCAAGATGATGCAACCATATTGTCAACGACTAAATTATGTTTGTTTAGAAAATTGTTGTTTATACTTATATTAAATTTTGCATTGATATATACTTTGTTATATGTTTAGACACGTTAATGTCTCTTTTTCTCCTTTAACAATCAAATGACACTTAAATAATTCCCGATTACCCCAAAGTAATGTGGGTTCTAAATGGTAAAAATATCCGCGAAATTCGACCCCTCTTGAATCCACCTCTTGAATGTTGATGTTTTTTGTATTGGTTAAATGTGAGTAGAAACGGGAAAATATAAATGAAGAGTTAAAAGATTGACTAAGTAACCGATTCCTTGTGATAAAAAATTGAAGTCGGCGCTTCGATATACTAGTAGTTATAATTTTGTGTCTTTCTATTTAGTCTCATCAGAAAAGTGATTCATTTCTGAAAACAATCAACAATAAAACCAATGGACATCTGAAAGTACATTAGGTCTATGACGTACATGTACAATAAACATACTGGTTCTTCCTCTCCCCAAGAAGAATATACTGTTGTTCAGGAATACAACATCGCTAATAGTATTTTTTACATTTGCAAAATTCATTATTTGGAATGTTTAACTAAATCACATATATCTTCACATCATTAACGGATTAGGAGATCTAAAAAAAATCACTAATCCGTCCTTTTCAATGCAGCAACATTTCAGCATTTTTTGATAGAGGGTTCCTGCATACAAATAAGGGTTCAAAGAAGTACAGTTGTGGTCATTACTATGAAAATTTTACGGATGACATCCAGCTGACTATAACTGAATTTCTAATTCACAGATCACGATAGACATGTTCCAATTTTCGGAACTACAATGTTGTCTTTCCTTTTAACGTATCATCACCGAATTGAACATACCACAATATTTGTATTTAAACGAGACATAAGACGGTTACAACGTATGGTGGAGCAATATCTGCTTACCCTTCTGGAGAATATATAATATTCTTAAGATTACCTGATAAATTTCCAGTCACATTGTTGAAATTTTGTTGAAATACCATAACTTTCATATGTATTTACTTTAAACTCTTCGTACCCATTCTCAATTGAATTATATAATTGATTGTCGCATTAAAAAAGTTAAATAAAGTGAAGAAAACGAAGATACAAATTTCTTGTGTTGCGTCCACCAAAAAATCTTACTTTGTCAAGAAACGTAATGAGTTAGAAAACACATACACCGAAAATTATATAAAACGCTGGAATTTTTGATCGACAAAGAATTGTATTGTGAGTTTAGTGGATTTTTATTCCAACAGATTGTTCTAAATTTGAATCCTACTGCTAGACTTATTATTGTTCTCATATGAAGCATACTTTAAAGAAAACTCCTTAAAGACAACAAGTAACCATCAAGTATATCATGGATTTCATTGTCACTCAAGAACCTTCATCGCCAGCAGTGATTGCATCTCATATTATATATCCCGTGTAGTACCAAAACTACAAGGTATATTTCAGATCTTGATCTTTTCTCACTTTGACATAGGTGGACGACTGCAAAATAGATTCTATGACAAATGTGATTATGTCAACTTTCCTATTTTTTAACTTCCCTTTTCCAGTAAGCACCATATTGTCTGCTCTATTGTATGGCATTTACATATCTACACTGATACATTATTCTTGCTTGTGCATGTTTACGTTATTCGCACTTCATTAGCAGAAGTATGCTCCTTTCACACAAACAGCATTAGCAAATGTAAAAGAAAGAACCAATGAAAAAGGGACGATATAGTTTACGGTTATCATCGCAAAGTTTTAGACAGATACGATGCATACCTGTCTCCACACACTAGCTACAAATTTATTGTTTTTTGATATGATTCCACATATTTTGTTATGAGTCCGAAAATAAAACTTGCTACACCAAGGAACAACCGATCAGTATGCTAGAGTTTGTCATTAACCACATAATTTAGAGGTAGAATTATTCGGGCAGGTGTCGACTTTCCAATGAAAACCAACTCTGTCATTCCTAGCCTACCCTTTTGCATTTCATATGAGTTGTAGTTTATTCAGAAACTTGTGAAATACAAGTAGATAAAAGAAGGTAGATCATTCGATTTCGCAAATAGTTTAGTTGATTGTATTCTTCCTTAAAAAAAATTAATGAAACAAATGTCTTTATTTCTATAGAATAATAACAAGTTGTTAAATTATCAATGAAATGGAATCTAGTCGATTATTTACTGATTATAAACTGTGATTCATATCAATACAGAAACCAGCGCAATGTGTGCCTATAAAAATTTCTGGAACATGTCGATATACTTTATGCTTAAACAAAGATTATCAAGCAGATACTTGACAGTTTAATACATTTCATCAGACTTCAAGTATATTTTTACTAAAATATTTGTTTTTTTTTCATTACAAAAGAAGTCCTTGCATTAGTTTCAGCAAATAAATTTGTAATCAGATTATTTAAACGTCTAATGATTAGATAGGATAACTTTTGATAAACTTACTTAGAAGTATGTACGTATTAATCTAAAATATTCGAAAAAGTTGATTCAACTATATTCATATGTTTTATTACATAAGTCAATGATAAGTTCTTTAATAATTTTGAGAAAAGTGCCACATTGAACTATTAGTTTTAAAAGAATTGCTAGAGATCGATATGACTCAATCTTTTAAAGCATTTTATGAAGTTGATGTAACAATATATAGTATGAATCTTTCGTAAGTTGAGTTGCGGCAATTTGATATTTGTTAACCATTTGATTTTCTGTAGAGCGCACGGATCTGTATGTAAAATTTATATAAATTTATCTTTCAGAATGTCCTTGTAGTATGTACGTCATATCATCTCTTCATGGTTGGCTGCTTTGTAGGCTGATACGAACAATAACCATTTTTTGAGTGCTTCAAGTGCGTTAAATATTCTAGAAATACTCTTTTTGTACATTTTTGAATTGTTTTCAAAATGTGATATTCAAATGCCATACATAAATATATTCATTCTCTTTTTTTAACAACATAACATTATTCATTCATCCAATCTTGCTTGTTACAAATTTCACCAATGGTCCAAGCTGATCTTGATTTACCCTGTTACTCTCCACTGATTATACAGGGAAATAAACAGCTGATCCAACTTATTAACTTATAAAAAATAATATAAATGATGAAAAATTGTCCAGAGACTTATTAACCCTAACATTGGACATCATTAAACACACAGTAACACGGGTGTCATTCGGTTTAACGAGAGAAATGATCGTGAAAGAATATCAAACGGCGGTCAAGTATTGAGAGACGATCGTGAAAGCTCTGGTAACGGATCGTGAAAGACATTTCATGTAAATTCTAGTTCAGAATCTTTTAAAATTCGCTAAATTTTCAAAACGCGGAACAAATCCGAAAAAAAAATGATGTCTGTCAAAACTTGATCGTGAAAGATCATGTAACGCATTATTTTGATCGTGAAAGATAATGCGTGACCAGACTTAATGTTAGTAATCAGAAATCAGTATTTCTTTTACCATTTGATAAACCTGCAACTGGTTGAAACCTGTAACTATTTTGATAAGGATAAACATTAAAACTATTATTTTTTTCTATTCAACACTTTACCTCGAAAGTAAAAAAACAAAAAACAACAACTAAAAACGTGTCTAAATAAGTGAGAAAGATTCAGCTCTGAGAATCGGTCAGTTGCAATTCAGCAAGACCCACACTATTAAGCCAATAATATGGATAAGATTGTCAATGGTTCATAAAAAGAGTTCAAGGTCAGAATACCATGCCATGCAGATCTCTATAAATATCCCGTACACCAAATAAATGTGTTCCGATTATTACAGTGCCTTAGAAACTGACAAATGTAAAAGTTATACTTGGCCAATTAATACGGAACATAAGGTCAAAAGTATATGAACCCTGACCGTCAGCAAGACATAGACATTGTCTTATCGGGGCCTTTCATAGCTGACTATTCGGTATGGGCTTTGTTCATTGTTGACGGCCTCACGGTGACCTATAGTTGTTAATGTCTGTGTCATTTTGGTCTCTTGTAGACAGTTGTCTCATTGGCAATCATACCATATCTTCTTTTTTATATCTTACTATCATGCAATATATCAAATACAATTAAAGTCATCATGGTCATATATGAAACATGCAGACAGACATGTACACCATACACGAAATACCTTGGCGCTATAGCATACAGGTATATATCCAAAAGGCTAAACAACATAAAAAAAAACATTGATGAATGATGCATGATGATGAGTTCGATGTTATTTGAAACCTTGCAGAAGTCGTAATTGTACACTTTACAATCATAACAACAGACTGTTATCCTAAAGCTTAACGAATCCGCGATACGGACTTGACCACAAAATGAATCTTCATCCATGAAATGAGGCAAATTCGGGGTCAGCTGAATCCTGTCTGACGGACATGTAGTTTAGAGGATCCAAATACAAAATGTGGGTATCCTATAACTCGTGATAAGTGAGTACTTCACATGACAATAAAAGCTTCATCCAACAATCATCCAACTATTTTACATTTCATTTTCTGAAAATATTTATACTTTGAAATGCTTAAACCTATTGAGGATGTTGACCTATCTAGCTTTTCTCAATACCTATAACAAATATTAATTAAGATTAATTTGAACATTTTCGTAGCATCAGATCTTTCACGATACTTTTCACGATCTTCCAAAATGCGGTACGTGATCTTTCACGATCCGAAAAATCAATTTTTGTGTAAATAATTCTTTATTTACCAAGTTTCAGATTATGTTTATACAAAATAACTATGTCAACCATTTGATTAATTCAAATAGAATGCCTTTATTCGGATAAAAGTAGTTTTTCTAGTCGAATTTGTGAAAAAATTATGTTTGTTTACATTTTTTATGTCATTGAAATGTTGAAAAGCAATCTGCCTTTTGTTGTTTTGTAATAACTATGTAATAACATATTGTTGAACCATTTTGACAGACAGTTTTATTTTGTCGTTAATTTGTCTGTGTAATTAATTGAATTAGAATATTTATTGACCTTTCATCTGTCTTCTCGATTAAATGTCTTTCACGATCCGTTACCAGAACTTTCACGATCGTCTCTCAATACTTGACCGCCGTTCGATATTCTTTCACGATCATTCCTCTCGTTAAACCGAATGACACCCGTGAGTAAGTGTCCCTTAAATATACCGTATAAATAACGTAACAACTAGTTTGTTGTCGGTTTAACAAGACTGTGAACAAAAATAGCAAATATTGCTTGTTCATATTATTAAGATGGGTGAAGGGTATGCATTTCTCAAACGAAGTTTTTTTTTTTGCTTTAATCATGCATTACAAAATACAATAACAAAAAAAGTATATTATGGTTTTAGTTTACTAAAATAATGTAACGTCTGGTGAAATTTTCCTTTTACTAGTTAAGTTATTTGTACAAGTTAGTCTGATGCTGAAGCTGTGTCTATAATTTAATAACAAACAACAATTTCACATATATTCAGGACGAAAATAAATGTGCAGTAAATATAAAAGGTATTGATTGCAAGTTAAGTCAATTGGGATGAAGGTGTAGAATTTTGACTGTCTTAGAAGGGTGTGAGCAGAGTATGAGACTTTAGTTTTGTTTTTCGACATGCTATCTCTAAGCCTCTTTTCACAGAAAAGTTGCATAGATTCTTTTAATTCAGATAGCATTGCACTCGCCCTATACGATTCACACGAGTTTACGTCTACATTGGGACGAGGCATATTCACATTTTGAAGCTGTTAAATATTTTGTACAGAATGGTTTGATGGTAATTTATTGCAGAGAAATCTCTGAAATTTTCGTTTGTTTGGTATGCTTGAGCTTTTAATTTTGCCATTAGATAACGGTTTTCAATTTCTAAATTTCTTTGGAGTTCAGTATTTTTTGTTAATATACTCTTTATATATATGTTACTTCCTCATACAAAGTGGAGTCTTGATAGTGTTGATTGTTGACTTATTTTTTTTTATGCCCGAGGGATAGTACTAAAATCTGAAACTTCTACATGAAGAAAGTAAAGGAGCAGATAAATTCCAATTTTGTTCATATTCCTCTATTTCGTTCTTCTGACACGTCAAATACTGTAGGTCAAATTAATACAAACCTAAAATACATTCATTGTTTAGACCTACTGCATTTTAAAAAAAAATGTTCATTTAATCATGTAGGTGATCCTGCAATCCCCTTTACAAACAACGGTACAAAATGCTTTTCTCAATAAAAATGGTATCGTACGCTACAATTTCCTTGTTTTTGGATAGAAGTCTACATATTTTGTTAAAAATGATCCCAAAAATAAAACCTGTTACATTAAAGAACAAGTAATCAGTTTGTTAGAGTTTGGCCTTTTTAGAGTTCCTGCAGATACGTGTTAAAAACAACAAAATAATAGAAGCTAGATCATTTAATTTTACAAATAGGTTATTTGATGCTGTTCTCCATGTTGCAGACCGTACTTTGACCTATAATGGTTTACTTTTACAAAATTATGTCATGGATGGAGAGTTATCTCATTGACACTCATACTACATCTTCTTATATCTTCTTTTGATCACAATCGAAAGTGTGCTGATACGGTCTCACCAATTTATCAACCTGTACTACAACAGATACAGCTTCATCTGTCTCTTTTCTAGACAATTACTTCGAATTTGACTACAGCGGTCATATCATTACAAGAATCTATGAAGACTAAATTTTAAATATACTTCCCTCGCATATGGAATAAAAATTTCGCAAATCATACCATATTTAAGAGCTTACAGCTACTACTCGGACCGGTGTCTGAGTAAAATAATAATACCATAGGGTTTTGTCAAAGAACTTCTCGTACTTTTTCACAAAAGGTTACAGCTGTCATCCTTATGTTAGCATGATAAAGGTTTGGTTCGGTTTGCTTGCTATCTTTGTTTGTATTAATGTTTGCTCAATCATTGTTATTAAGATTGACATCTTTAAACAGTATACAAAGGCTGAGTTATACTTGTATACATTATATTTAAATTTGAATTAACATTTGATATTTTTATTTGTATTTCTTAATTATTAAAACGTTCGAAATTATTTAGGTCATTTTTTGGGAGTTCAATAAAAATACTTAAATAGTCATCGATATAATCGTTAATATATATATATACATTTTCTAATAATGGATTTTGACATAACTTTTGCTACTTAATCAAACCTAGATTTATAAGAAGGTTTAAGAAAACATAATATTGGAGTACACTTGACCAAAAGCGGTTTCGATCAAAGCATTCATCGCAAGAAACTAAATTTAGTATAAAAGACGCGCGTTTTTATTGCGCATGTTATAGGAAAAATCACATATATGCAGTTTAAGACCATTTAAATCCAACAAGATGATTAAACAACTCTGACTTATAAGGCTATATATGCGACAGTATAACCTCGAGCTCACGATTTTATCAAAAATATAATAACCTTTCAACCCTATATTCATGTAGCATTATTTTATTTTAACTATATAAAAAGATTCGATGCATCATGGCCTCGCAAACACAATCTTTTACGACAAAGCGGAGATGAATGCAATTTGTGTCAGTAAAATGACAAACTTTGTCACAAACAGTAAAAAAAGCATGATAAACCGTATGAAATCAAGGGCATTAAACACCATGATACAGATTTATTTTCTTCAATAATTGAATTCCTTAATGTCAAGTTTAAGTATTTAGATCACTTCAGATCTATTGAAATAACATCATTATTCAAGTTTCTATGAAGAGGCTCGGAGAAAATTTCTTCTGCATTCGAGTAGGCCATCCATCGGGCACAAAAAAAGTAAACACAAAAAACAAAATGAAAACCGAATTTATGTAAAAAATTCTAAGCAGAGAATCCCTTAACAACTGGTATAATAAAAAGCAGCAAACGAATAGAAAACCACTGCCATATTCCTGACAAGCTGGTACAAGTAATTTCTTATGCAAAAATTAAACTCATCATAGATAACAGGATTGAAATTTTGTATTTGCGTCAAATAGTAGACCAAAGCAATACATATTTTACCCGTATAATTCCTGACAACCTAACAGTATTAGTAGTCCACGATTTGCTAACTTTTATGTAGATGATCATAAGACCACCCTAATACGTGTCATAAGGTGTCTTAAGGGTAATGTTTTTGGTTTATTTTAACTCTGGAAACTTTCGAAAGTGTAGTCGTTGAATATCTTTCAAAACCAGGCATAAAACACATATTTAACTATATAAACCAACTTCGTTGAGAACAATGAAAAATAAAAAAAAATCCAACTCCAACAGAAATTACTTTATATAATTGCAAAATCAAAAGCTCAAACAGATCTAACGTTTAAACAAACTGTCCTATTCCTGATTAGGTACATGGATTTCCAATTAAGCAATAAATACTGAAATTGATCACATAATCTGAATAACGAAAAATTGGGGACCTTGTACCACCCTATAAATATTCATTATATCAATGAAAAAGAAATTTTAAAACGTATATCATACCACAGCATTTAAATGTTAAGGTAAATTGATTAACATGAGATTCAATATCAAAATTTTATACTATATAAAAAAAAAAAAAACAGTAATACATTATAAGTACACTATATTAAATAATCTGTTTTCAAAAAATCATTGATGAGCATTTTTGCAAACATTTAATAAGAAAAATATAGAAACGCAAAAAATTTGACATGTTTAATTAATCAACTAAAGACATCGTAATATTATTACAAATAAATGAGCTTAATTCGTAAAAAACGATTCTAGAACTACTTCAGAATTTTATTTTTGTATATTTTGTATATATAACTTACAAAGAATGGAATTGTCATACTAGCACAGTTAGGTCTACAGCGGGAAAAAACAAATTAGTATCCATATTGCATACGAACTTTCTATGTTTAATATTAAAACGTTATTATAAACTTCACAAACACAAACAGACACATTTTACCGCTTCTTGTTTCTCTTTAGAACAATACAAACAGTAAGAAATGATTATATCTCAAAACGTGTTTATCGTAAAAAATGCAACACATATATACTTGTCAATGACACATTTTAGAAGTCTATGATTTCAAGTCGTGTAATTTCTTTCCAACAAGTATAACCGCAACTACATACTTTTTTGTGTTTTAAACGATGATAAAAAATGGTACTCGGACAACTATAGGTCAACTGAACTGTTAGCAAATTAATTAATTTTAATTTCATTTAGATTAAGTACTAAGTATTCAGAAATTACGATAGGGTTTTTTACTTTACACTTTTTAAAGTTTTTATGCTATGATAATATAAAACTACATGTAATTACATTTTCACATCGAACTAATTAAACCTAAAAACCATCAAATTATTAATTCAAAGTTTGATATGTATTTCCTAGTGCTAATATGATAAGTACAACTTATAGTATATATAGGGACGGTTCTTCAAAGGTTCCAATATCGCCACTTATTTATTGTAATCCTGCTACCAAGTTAAAGGTAAGATAACTATTTTTATATTCTTTTCTACAGAAAATCTTTTAGACCAGAAGAAGTCTCAGGGACTGAGCATTTTCATACAGATGTTCTTCTCATTAATATAACTTCAATTGAAATATGTTTTCACAATTAAGAATACAAATTCAACGATCCACTTTTTCCATGATGTTTTTTTCTAATCAACCGTATCTTATCAAAAAATAATTATCCTTATTATAAATGTTACAAAATGTGTAATTTGTTTACATCGGTTACCAAACTAATTGAAATTATTTTGACACCACACTTGTTCACTTTAAAAAAAAAAAAAGTATTTGTTAAACATGTTAATGATGAAAATGAAATTTTCTTTTTTTCATTATTGATCACGACAATTGCATTATAAGCATGTAAAATTAATATTAAAATAAATGTTAATATCGAAAAATGGAAAACATCATGTACATTTAAAATCAAAATACTTTTTGAATGCCTTTATGATGATACAGTCTAACAAAAGTGATCATTCTCTAATAACTCTGTTTAGTTGCAAAAAGGTCTGGAAGTCAGGAAGTGATAACCGCTGGAATTTTTAGTATCAAATTTGTGTCTTTGTGTAAATATAACGATTTAAGAGTTATGTTCGTTAAAAAAAGCGGCTCGAAAGCACGGAATTTATCCAACGTTATTTTCGTATTTTTCTCTCAATCGATTTATGACGTTCGAACAGCGGTATACTTCTGTTGGCTTTGTTTACTTATTTATGTGAATACATTTTCGAGTAATTAGTTAAATATATTGTTTTTCTAGTGCAATGAATTGTTTTCAAGGAACAATCGTTTCATTTTTTTTAATCTAAGATAAAAGTTTCAAAATAAGTTAATTTTTAGGGCTACCGATAAATCTTTTACAGACAAAGCGCGTGTCTGCTGTATTACGCTTGTAAATTGTTATATTTGACGACTATATACAAATTTCCTGAGCCCCAAATATTTTCAACTATTACAGGGTACTGTACTTATGTCGATTGCAAATCCGCTACAAAACTGAAGACAATTTATGATGCATTTTACTAGTAGTATTTAAGGTAAAAGTAATTGGTTCTGTTCTTAAACGCCATTTTGAGAATATTTTGGCAATGATGTGGTGGGAAGATTTATTAGTTGAAGATGACGTAGAGATACACTATCTTTTGACAAAGAACTGGCACACATTCTCAACTAAGATTGGAGAAAAACATAACAGATGCGTGCAAAGTTCCAACTCACAGCCTCACTTTAGACAGGCTAATAATACATTAGATTAAGCATTTTACGTTAAACATCTTTCATTTTTTTGGTACTAGAAATTCGGAAGATAAATATAATAAATAAAATATTTTACTTTTCAGTGTTAAAAATGCAGTCGATTGGTTATTTTTGTCTTTGTATCTGTGCATTCGTATTAGTACAGGCTGTACAATACAAGAAGAAAACATATGGTGGATATGGCCGTAGAGTTGGATACGCAGGTGGTAATGGATATGGTGGTGGTAATGGATACGCTGGTGGTAATGGATATGCCGGCGGAAATGAATATGATGCTCTAACTGGATATAATGGCGGTAGTAACGGGTATAACGGTGGCGACTATGTTGACTTTGCCCCACCTGAAAGCCAAAATGGTTATGGAAACGGAAATGGTTATGCTGGAAATGGATACGGTGCAAGAAAATCCTACGGAAAACCTGTAAGTTTTTAATAAAACAATCAAGTTGGTATGTCCCTTCAAAAGAGGACTGTGGTCAAAATCAGTAAATATGAATCTTGGAACTAAATGTATCACGTAAAAACTTAGATTTCATTGCATTGTAAAATATGGCCGAAACATGTGATTGTCTTATTTTAATTAACAAAATTATATAATTATGAGAGATCTAGCATTTTCTTTCGACAACGTTAAAGAACTTGTTTCACATTTTGTTTATTTAGATTGATACAAATTAAGAATATATTTTGCATAATTTTACAACAGTAACACGGTTTTGATTAAATATTTCTTATTATTACCTTTTAGTCATACGGCGAAGAGCGCAAAATAAGTATACATGTATCTTAGTTTATCAATCAAAGTTCACATAATTAATGTTAAGTATCTCGCATTTTTCCCTCTTTCAATTTTTTCAAATTGTTAAATTTCAAAATTTTGAAAAACTTTAATCATGAACAGAGAACGAGTCTAAAGTCAAAATTTATGAAGTTATACCATTCATTCATTCATTCATACATTCATATCTTTTTAAATTCTCATAAATGAGATTAAATGAACATACGATTAGGAAATACACCGAGTAAACGTCATAATAACAAAACAAAAAATCAGTATTAGAAAAAATATAAAGTAAATACACAACAGATAACTGACTGTTTATACAAGCTATATTAAATGAATTGATGCAGTGACACATCATGTATTGGCACACCTAATAGCACTGTCTCAGAGATCGACTATATTTTGAAACCCACTGGACAACATGTGCTTGAGAAACTGAACCGATTCATCTTGCTAAACAAATTTGTCAGTGGTTTTCGGCCGAAATAAGATTTCGTCGGCATACATCCTTAACTCACAGTAAAATGTACTGGATAATTGTCACTTAAGGTAGCACAATACAAAGATTTTTCATCCCCAATCAGACATCTTTCAACTGATGTTATTCCACTTATCCTTCTTTAAATTTTATAAATGAGGTACCAAAAGAAAGAAGAATGATTAATCTTTCAAATTGTGATTATTTCATTATGACATAATTATTACATAATTAATTGTTATGTAATTAGTTGCTATATTGTGATGTCCATACTTGAATGAATTTAGCTTCTTTGTTATTCATAGCATCCCAAAAATTTTTATAGTTTTTGCACAACACAGTTTGACCTCCAAAACTGTGTTTCAGATTTTTCCTATTGTATTTCATTCCTCTCATAAATCTTCAATGAAGTTTGCAACATCAATTCATAAGAGATCACTAAGTTCAATTGGGTATAAAATTTGTTCTATTGATGTTTTTGGAATTTTGAGACACAGTTTTGGAGGTCAAGCTGTGTTGTACAAGAATCTATAAAATATTTTGGGATGCTATGAAAAATAAAGACGCTAAATTCATTCAAGTGTGAACATCACAATATAGCAACTAATTACATAACAATTGATTATGTAATAATTATGTCATAATGAAATTATCACAATTTGAAAGATTAATCTTTCTTCTTTCTTTTGGTACCTCATTTATAAAATATAAAGAGGATGAAATGAATTACATCAGCTTAAAGCTATCTGATTGGGAGTGAAAAAATCTTTGTATTGTGCTAACTTAAAATGTCCCACAAAACTTTGCGCTGTGAATTTGTACTGGGGTAATTGCAACAACCGTGTACATAAACATTTTTAAAATTCCTCGTACATATATCACATGTATTACTTGTTGTATTTGGTATTTCAGTTAGTAATTTAATTATAAAAAATATTAAATATTTCTTATTATTTCCTTTTAGTCTTACGGCAAAGAGCGCAAAGTGAGTATACATTTATCTTAGTTTATCAATCAAAGTTCATATATTTAATGTCAGTTTTTCCCTCTCATTTTTTCATATTGTTAAATTTCTAAATTTTAGTAATTTTTGTTTATGAACAGAGAACGAATCTAAAGTACAAATTTACGAAGCGATACTGAAAAATTAACTAAGCAATACCTATGTCTTGTAGTGTTTAGCAAATAGTTAATTTTGTTAATTTTCATGGATTTATGAGTTTTGAACAGCGGTATACTACTGTTGCCTTTATTTATTCAAACAAAATTAGACACAGATATGTCCTATTCATCTTTCTAATCGGATTTTATTTTAATTATTTCAGGGTGGCTACTAAGGATCCTATCAAAGAGATACAACTGAAATTCCGACATCTCATACATGTTATGTTTACTTGAACATTTGTATTTATCTTCTTTTGTAAAATATTCAAAAACCAATAAATTATATTCTTCTTACTGTATCTGTACTTTTTGTTTATTTTTTTTACGAGTAATCTTATAGTTCATAGTATTTTCAATTCCAATTGAGATAGTAATGCACGTCAATGAGATTACAAACCACAAAGAGAAAAAAAGCGCTTTTCGTGATTAACCCTTGTCAGGAACACTTAAGCCTTTTTTTTCGGTTACATCATCTAGTTCAGAAAATAGTTAAGCTGTGATATTATATGTCAAGTTCCAAATCACCTGGAATCTAAGTAGGAAGTGCATAGTTTAAACTGTGAATTCCAAAGATAACAGTATATACAAAATGTCTGAAAAAAGAAAAATCACAAAAATACTGGACTCCGACGATTATTTAATCGGAAAGTCCCTAATAACATAGCAAAATCAAATGACAAAACACATCAAAGGAATGGCTGACATCTATCTAAAAAAAGTTGATGAAATGAAGGGTGAAAAAAGGTAAGGAGTTAAAAGCAGCCCCAGATATGCTAGTTCTTGATGTGCCTGTTCAAAGCTTTGAACATCAACCTCGGTGGTGGGGGTTTATTGTTGTCTGCTATATTCCGATTCGTTTAATAGTTGTATTGTATAACGATCCATTGATTTTCTCTTTTCAATTTTGTTTTTACATTGTAGCCTTTTGGAGCTAACTTAACGTTATTTACGAGTTTTACTTCGTGAATTTTGTAGGGAAATCTGTACTGGTTGAAATCTTTATAAAAAGCTTCTTTTATTTGTCTTTGTTAATTGATTACCTTTCCTGTTTATTTCATCGTTGGTTAAATCTTGTTGTCTTGGCTCGGTCCTTATACATCCGCTCATTGTGTTATTGTGCTATGTTCATGTTTTGTGGTCTTTCATATTTGTATATGTGATTTGTTTTTATGCCATTTGTTATCTTTGTTGACATATTCGTTTGTTTTATAGTGATTAAGGTTATTACACAATGTTGACTATTGTACCCCTATTTTTGACATTTCTACCTGTAATATTTGTTTCTTTTGTTCACATATTGTTGTTAAAAAAATGGAATTTTATGCGACTGTCATATAAATGAGAGGTTAATGTAGTTATCAAAGGTACCAGGATTATAATTTAGTACGCTAGACGCGCGTTTCGTCTTAATAAGACTCACCAGTGACGCTCATATCAAAGTTACAAAGCCAAACAAGAACAACGTTGAAGAGAATTGAGAATTCCAAAAAGTTGTGCCAAATAATCTATTCCTGGGAGAAGAAAATCCTTAGTTTTTCGAAAAATTTAAAGTTATGTAAACAGGAAATTTCAAAAAAATGACCACATAATTGATATTCATGTCTCAACACCGAAATGCTGACAACTGGGCTGGTGATACCCCGTGGACGAAACGTCCACCAGCAGTGGCATCGACCCAGTGGTATAAATAGTTATCATAGGTACCAGGATTATAATTTAGTACGCCAGACGCGCGTTTCGTCTACATAAGACTCATCAGTGACACTCATATCAAAAAAGTTATAAAGCCAAACAAGTACAAAGTTGAAGAGCACCGAGGATCTAAAATTCCAAAAAGTTGTGACAAATACGTCAAGGTGATCTATTCCTGGGATAAAAAAATCCTTAGTTTTTCGAAAAACTTAAAGTTATGTCAACAGGAATTTTCAAAAAAATACCACATAATTGATATTCATGTCAACACCAAAATGTTGACTGCTGGGCTGGTGATACCCTCGGGGACGAAACTTCCACCAGCAGTGGCATCGACCGTTAATAGAACTAGAATCTTCCGCCATTGTTTTACATTTGGAAATGCCTGTACCAGATCATAGATATGACTGTTGTTTTCAATTCGTTAGACGGTTTGGATTTTGCCATTTGTTAACGGGCTTTATGTTTTGGGTTTGCCTTGGAGTTTGGTAATTTGTCTTCTTGTTGTGCATACCATAAAGTAAACAAAACTGAACAGTATCATGTGGTTGCAGTTTCTGAAAGTAAGCCTATAGCATTAGAACTCATGATATAGATATCACATCCTCCTACATTCTAATATGTACTTCCGAGTATATTTCATACACCAAATAATTTCTAGACTTGGTTGCCTTATAAGTTATATAATACAACTGAATGCGTGGCTGATTGTGTATAATAATTGGATTCATAGTTACGCAATTATCCCTGTATTTGTATTAAGTGAAGACTCTTTCAAAAACTTTCATAAGGATGAGATCCTGGCAAAATCATAAGTTCTTCATAGCCTCGTTGAATACTCAAATCTTCGTCATTCTCTGAAATGAATTCTGTCAATATTTTGTAATTTCCACATTTTCTACAACCATCCCATTTAAAAGTAACAACTAGTCATAAAGAGATATACAATGCTTTCATTATAAAAAGGGTGCCATACGCTGCAAATATATTGTTTTTGGATATAATTTGTTAATAAATAGCCAAAAAATAAAACATGCATCATCGAAGAACATAATTCGTATGCTTGAGTTTCTGTTGAAATAGGAGGTATACTTTTACAGTAGGTAGTAGTCATTCCTATAGAACCAAATATGCACCGCTTAAGAAAAACACTTCTTTTTTCATTTCAAATGAGCCGGAGTTCCCTCGTACACTTGTAAAAAAAGGATCAAATAACCTAGATCATTCAATCAAATATACAGGTATATTGATTGTGTGCTTTCCATTATCAGTTCAATCTTTTCTAATTTGATAACGTATATATATTTCTGAACTAGAGATTTAAGAAACAATATAAGCGGCTTCCGCAGACTGCTTTGTAGGCAAATATCTCGATTTGTACTACAGCGGTCATCTCAGTACCAGAATCTATGACAAACAAGACGATTTCAATTTCTAGATTATAAATTTTATCACCTAAGCAGCAATAAACCCAAACCGTTAGTTTCTCGTTTGAATTGTTTTACATTTGTAATTTCGGGGCCTTTTATAGCTGACTTTGCGATATGGGCTTTGCTCAGTGTTGAAGGCCGTACTGTGACATATAGTTGTTGATTTCTGTGTCATTTGGTCTCTTGTGAGAGTTGTGTCATTGGCAATCATACCACATCTTCTTTTTTATATTGACCTATGGAGTGTATATTTAAATAGTTATCAAAAGTACCAGGATTATAATTTTATACGCCAGACGCGCGTTTCGTCTACATAAGACTCATCAGTGACGCTCAGATCAAAATAGTTAAAAAGCCAAATCAATACAAAGTTGAAGAGCATTGAGGATCCAAAATTCCAAAAAGTTGTGCCAAATACGGCTAAGGTAATCTACTCCTGGGGTAAGAAAATCCTTAGTTTTTCGAAAAATTCAAGGTTTTGTGAACAGAAAATTTATAAAAATGACCATATAATTGATATTCATGTCAACACCGAAGTGCTGACTACTGGGCTGGTGATACCCTCGGGGACGAAACGTCCACCAGCAGTGGCATCGACCCAGTGGTGTAAATAGTTATCAAAAGTACCAGGATTATAATTTTATACGCCAGACGCGCGTTTCGTCTACATAAGACTCATCAGTGACGCTCAGATCAAAATAGTTAAAAAGCCAAATCAATACAAAGTTGAAGAGCATTGAGGATCCAAAATTCCAAAAAGTTGTGCCAAATACGGCTAAGGTAATCTACTCCTGGGATAAGAAAATCCTTAGTTTTTCGAAAATTCAAGGTTTTGTGAACAGAAAATTTATAAAAATGACCATATAATTGATATTCATGTCAACACCGAAGTGCTGACTACTGGGCTGGTGATACCCTCGGGGACGAAACGTCCACCAGCAGTGGCATCGACCCAGTGGTGTAAATAGTTATCAAAAGTACCAGGATTATAATTTTATACGCCAGACGCGCGTTTCGTCTACATAAGACTCATCAGTGACGCTCAGATCAAAATAGTTAAAAAGCCAAATCAATACAAAGTTGAAGAGCATTGAGGATCCAAAATTCCAAAAAGTTGTGCCAAATACGGCTAAGGTAATCTACTCCTGGGGTAAGAAAATCCTTAGTTTTTCGAAAAATTCAAGGTTTTGTGAACAGAAAATTTATAAAAATGACCATATAATTGATATTCATGTCAACACCGAAGTGCTGACTACTGGGCTGGTGATACCCTCGGGGACGAAACGTCCACCAGCAGTGGCATCGACCCAGTGGTGTAAATAGTTATCAAAAGTACCAGGATTATAATTTTATACGCCAGACGCGCGTTTCGTCTACATAAGACTCATCAGTGACGCTCAGATCAAACTTGCAAACATGGTCTTGAGTTATCGATTCTAAATGCACAGTATGCGTGTCATTTTATTTCTTTCAGTTTTCCCTTTATTTATCTTTGTTCTATAATGTTCTCTTTGGTCGTATGACGTTTTTAAACAGGACTCGGTATTGTCCTTTTGACATCTATATATTTGCAGAAAAAAAATATTTAAAATCCATTTTTCAAATTGATATTTTTTTCCTTGATGTATGTACAGTTTTGATTTTTTTATATCATTATTTAAGTAAACTTATTATACACAAGCTTTTCGTGCATTAAGCATGGTTACTTTCATAACAAGATAAAGAGGCTCTGTAAAGACTTATAAAACAACTTGACATTCATTTAGTTATTTATTCATGTGCAAATTAAAATGCACATCTTTTTGTTACTTTGCCCTAAACTTAAACATTAAAAGTTTTAGTATCCTGTCATAACGCATGGCCACATAACATGGGAAGGTAAACATATAAAACAATAATCAATTTTATATCTTTAGTTTTACTAGTTTTTACTACATCTAATATTTTTAGACAGAAAACTGACAATGCAGAATCCTATCATTTATAAAACAATTCAAACAATCACATGACATGAAATTTAATTTTGTTTGTTAGTAAGTAAAAGTCATCTTAATATATAAATATACAAAGTCACATGGTAAAAATAAACAAACATTTAAAGCACATGTATGCTGTTGTGTTTTGATTTGAAGGCAGTTACACTTCTTATACTTACTCCATCAGGTAATTAACACTTCAAAAAATAAAATTAACATAGAGACCTAATGGGAAACTTTTTTTAATTATTGAATTCATGTATTTGGTTTTGATGTTATATTTGTTATTCTCATAGGATTTTGTCTAATGCTTAGTCCGTTTCTGTGTGTATGTGTGACATTTTAATGTTTTGTCGTTGTTCTCCTCTTATATTTAATGCGTTTCCCTCAGTTTTAGTTTGTTACCCCGTTTTTGTTTTTTGTTCATGGATTTATGAGTTTTGAACAGCGGTATACTACTGTTGCCTTTATTGAACAAAAATTATGAAACTAATAGACAGAGTTCGTATATATCATATATAAACATCAAAGAGAAAATATAAATTTAAAATCATGATTTTTTTAGATTTATTTCTGCAAATATATATCAAATGGACAATATTTATGCACCCAGCTATCGGGTTTTTGGTTTTGGGCGTTTCTGATGCAGAAACGTACAGGGATACCATTCGTTGGCAAGACGTTTTTGAAGTGCTGTTTCAATTCTTGAAACCCTTGTGTTTATATTTTAAGTCATGTGTACTTTATCGAGAAGGGCTGTTTACTATATTCTCTGTGTTCAATCAACTGAAAAAAGCTTTTTTAATGACGTCATTGTGAAATGTGTTATAATTTTTTGTTGGCGGCTTATTAAGATTAATTAATATGTTGTTTTTTTTTTATTCAGTTGTGTTGTATCTCCTTGATGTATGTGTGCACAGTTTTAGGTTCTTGAGTCCAGTCGCTATCAAAAAAAACCTATTGTGTGTTTCTGTGTGGGTGGCTTACCATTTTTTTTCTAACAATGTCGTTTGAAGCTTTAAAATATTAAAAACTAGTCAAATAGTCAGTCGCATTAATGATTTTCTTTACATACGTGCATACTTATTACTAATTATAGTGATATCATATGTATTCCAATGCGTTAGTGTGATATATGTTTACATAATTAAGCATATAGTTTCTTATTTTTCTGAAACGTATAAACTGTAGGCCATTAAAGGGTCAATATTGACCCTTTGTGAACTTACTTTTGTTGTACTTTGACAATAGACTTTAATTATTGATATTTATGATTTTAAATTATATTACAAATCTGTATGAATTGTTAAATAACTATTTCGATATAGAAAAAAAAATATGATATTGTTTTCTGTCATCGGGTACTATACGCTCGAAATCAAACGTTTTAACGCAACTCATAATAACTCTTAATTCTTTCAGCAAAACGCGGACAACACTGACGAGACATTTATTGTCGAAATGCCCATCTGGTGCAGAACAATTGGTACCGCTAATTTAATTATTTACTGGTCACAGTAAGTATTCAAGTTCATGGAGATCTCGACTTTCATTTTTTTTTTTGGTTTTATCGTTCTTGGTGAATGAAAATCCAGAAAAAACCGTTCTGGACGCATTAAATGTACAAGGTAAATTCAGGTATAATCTAATACAGTTAAAATACGTGGACAACGCACACGTTAAAACACGAGTAGCACAGTGATCTGTGTCCATGAAAGTCATATGAAACGTGTTTCTTGAAATTATAATGTTGAGAAAATAATTGAATTAATGCATATATCTATATACTAAAACGTAAAATCACAAACATACTGAACTCCGAGATCAATTCAAAACGGAAAGTCCCTAATCAAACGGGAAAATCAGAAATCACACCGAACATATGGACAACAACTTTCATATTCCTAGCTTGGTACAGACATTTTACTTATGTATAAAATGATGAATTAAACCTGGTTTTATAGCTAGCTAAACCTCACACTTGTATGCCAGTTGCATAAAAACAATAACACGTAAGAAGGAATTAACATTATTCAAACTCCACGTGTGTTAAATTCTTTCTTACATATCGGGGTTCCTCTTGCACTTGAATTGTGCGACTGCCGCCGTTTTTATGAGAGTTATCGTGGAAATGCACTGCATATTGAAAAACTTTCGGCAAATAAGTACGTAAAGACAATAATTCCTTTCTGAAGATTTAAATAAGATATGTTTTTTTTTTATAAGAAACTCTTTGTGCATGTTTTGTATAGTAAAACGTTTTCTAAATATCCTTTATTTGTTATATTCAAAGCTTCATAAAAAGTAAAATAAAACAATACCGAACTCTAAGGAAAATACGAATCGGAAATTCCCTTATCAAATAGCAAAATCAAAAGCTAAAACACATGAAACGAATGGACAACAACTATCATATTCCTGACTTGGTACAGGCGTTTCCTTATTTCAATATCACTTTGAGCGTCCACCTACATTATAATATTAATCACAGTTTATATTAAACTTTGATCATTTGTTACATTGATCCATAGTGTAGAACTTACATTAGTGTTTTAAAAACGTTTCGCATATTTTTTCAAATTACTCTTGCAGTTTATATATAAAACGTGTTTAATGCATCTATATATGCATCTGCTTTATACAGAAAATTGAATCCACTAAATTAAATAAATATTTATTATATTAACGTTATGTTTATATTATTCCATAATAGTTTCCAACAATTCACATGAATTTTCCAATTCAGTTAACTGGTCAACAAAATCAACCAGAGACATCTACAATTTTAACCATAGTTTTTTACAACAATTTAACTAGGTATATGTGTTGATTATGCATATACAGCAAATAATAAACTGGGACTTTCGATAATTCACCTATTTTTCTAAAAACAAATTTTGCAGATTATGATTTATATTTTTTCAACTAATTAAATTTCAGAAACATGCAGTAATTAAATTTGTTGATTGATAACTATAACGTGGCATAGAATGATTATGATATTATAATAAGAACGAATTGTGGTATAAAAGGGAATGCATTTTTTTTTAGTAAGTATCGGGTTGTATTGCCATAGAAAAGGTAAGTTACATACTTTATTTTTTTTTAAATAGTATTATATGACGAAGACTTTTCGTTTTTTATGTTCAATATTTTCAAATAAATTATTTGCCTTAAATTATTAATTCATTGATTTTGTTTTTACTTTCAAATAGAACAAAATAACGATATTTTTTTTTATGGAAGCCTTCATTTAGATACTAGTAATCAACAGCATTTTTTTCATCTTTTCAAAATCTTTCCGTTTTACGTACCACGTGGTGATCGCTCGCCTTACAAATTAAGAAAAAAACTTATAAAAACTAATGTGTTGAAACAATTTTTTTTCGTAACGTTACTTTGTTAGTACCACAAATCTAAATTATACTACTGCTAACTTTTTGTCTAGTGCTATTCTTTTTACATTTAACAGTGCTGATCGAAAGTACCTAAAACTAACAATATATCGATTCGATGCATATAACTAGTGCTGCTAGAATTTTATTGAAATAGGTTATTTCAGCGGTCGAACATTGAAAGGCATATATACATTGTAGAACAAACTAAAATAAAGAATATAAACATAAATGATTAACTAGAAAATAAGACTGAACTAACGTTATATGTGTGATATTATTCATTTAAAAAGTATACTTTATTTATTATTGGGGGGGGGGGGGATAAGTGAAAGAGTGGCGAAAGATACCAAAGAGACATTCAATTTAATAAGATGACTTTGTTTTTTATTGCCAACTCCTTATAACAAATCTTGATGATTTTCATTTTAATAGTGCGAACTTTATTCCTTACACTAACGAATAAGAAATTGTGAAACTAGTAGTCAATTTGTCTTTCTTCTTCAGTACCGAGAATGTGGTCAACTAGTATTGTTCTTTTGTGTACCTGCGCACTTGTGTTAGTACAGGCAGCTGGAAAACGCAACTACAACAGGAGAAATGGATACAATGGTAACGTAGGATACACTGGGGGAAACGGTTACAATGGTGGCAATGGATACCGTGGTGGTAATGGCTACACCGGCGGTAATGGATACAGTGGCGGTAATAGCTATACTGGCGGTAATGGTGGTAGTGGCCGTAACGGATACACTGGTGGTAATGGATATACTGGTGGTAATAGAGGTGGCGGATATACTGGTGGCAATGGAGGTGGCGGATATACTGGTGGCAATGGATATAATGGGGGTAATCGCGGATATACTGGTGGTAGTGGTGGAGCAGGCGGATATACTGGTGGAGGTGGCGAATATCTTGACCTTGCTCCAATCGATACTGAAATTGGAAACGGTTACAGTGGAAACAGAGGAAATGGTTACAGTGGAAACGGAAATGGTTACAATGGCAACGGAGATGGTTACAATGGCAACGGAGATGGTTATAATGGCAACGGATATGGAAAATCATATGGCAGAAAAGTAAGTTATTTCTTTACCTTCGTTATGTCATTTATATAAGAGACAAAAGAATGATTCGAATGATAATAACGGTACCAATTTTATCGCACTAGAGCAGCAGTTTTTTTTCTTTTCATTATATATTTCAGTGCATTCTTAAATTTTGAAATGATATTCATTCTAAATGTTAAACATAGGTGTGGTAAAATCCAAGGATTTTGGAACATTTTAAAGTTTAGTAATTTTCAATATTTCTCTGATACATGTTGATTATTCATACCTCCTAATATAATGTTATTAACTGGATGTTTCTGTGTTGACCCTTTTATTGATTTCGAGGTAAGCAGTTTTGGTCGCAAAACTCGTCGAGTCGAGAACCAACATTACTGATGGAGGATCTATAATGGGGCAAATACAGAAAAAGCCAGTTCATACACATAAACGATTTCAATTTTCTGATATACCAATGGATCTGACGTTAAATCAAAATTTAATTTTAGTATCTATGAAGAGTTTATTTATTATCAATACGGCATAAAAAATGAAACCGGAAGTTAACATTCCGTATAAGCCCATGGGCCAATACGACTCATCCCTATTGAATCGGTTCCAAAATCAATATTGACTCGTGATTTATATCGGCAGGACAACGTCATCAGTATTGAACATGCTGATATATACGTGTTTGGATGATTTGCTTACATCATTTAATAAAAAAATTATTACCTGCATAATATTTTTTTATCCTGTTGACACTCTAATATGATTTCCCGTAATTTTTTATTTGATTTTTAAGTAGTAAATTTTTAACTATACCAAGTTAATTATTATAAAAGATATGTTTTTGTTTTGTTTTAGTCATACGGTAAAGACCGAAAAGTAAGTATAGCTTTTCATTGTTAAGTATCTATTCTCTGATCTGATTAAGGTAGCACTACAGTCAGATTTTTCTGTCTCCAACCAACAGTCTTAAAGATTAATTTCTCTAAAACTACTCAATGGATTTTAAAAATCTTTAACTCATTATAAAGCTGAAATATTACTCCTTCTTAATCTGTAGATAAATTTTTTGGTATGAGTAATCTCAAAATATAGCTCATTACTTGTCAAAAAGATGTCTTTCAACTTGGATGAAAATGGCACATTCAAATCAAATGGTAGTAAAAATTTGTTTTCATCACTTTAATCAACCATTCAGAAACTACGAAACCGTGTCTCAGATTTTTTATATATGCCTTCAGTAATAAGATATATTGATTGAACTGCTGGGTGCCAAACCTCATTTCACCTTTCATCTTTGTACACCTCTAAATTCATTTAGAAACAAATTATCAAAAAACTGAGACACGTTATTGTAGATAATACTTCCTTTAATCACATATATCAAAGTCAAACCAAAAGGGGTACCCATAAAGTTTCTATTTGATCTTTTTGCTAACAATTCCAATGAAAAATTGTTCAGAGAAATGACCTAAAAACTGAGTTTCACCCCTTAGAACCCCTATAAAATGCTACATAAATACAAAAATTCCACTGAGAACACACCAGGAGTGGTCTAACACTAATATTTATCAATAGAACCACACACTTGGTGCCTTTGATGATATAATACTATAACATGTATAAATTTTGCATTATGTTTAAAATGACCAACACTAACTTGGCATTTGGCGGGAGTATGACGTCACAGATTTGACCAACATCTGTGATGCAGTGATTAAATATACACAAAGCTCCGCCTTTGTCCAGACAATCTAAGATAAGAGAATAACAAGAATGATCAGCTGCATATAACCAATATTTAACATCATTATTATCACTATAAAGAATGATTTTCATTTGTATTTTAAAAAGAAATTTACTATAAAATAAGCTAGAACATTAAAATTATGCAATAAAAGACATGTTCAGAAAAAAAATCAAGGCCATACCCTTCCTGAAAATACCGGTAGACTGTTCCACATGATTTTTGAGTTTTATTGAATCAATAAATTTCACATAAACTTAAAATTGGTGAAAATGCCTAAAATCCTAACAGACAATTCAGAGACATATTCTTCTAAAGAACATCAAAAGTTTGTCAGAGGCTTTCAAAGATACTTTCACACTCTTATCTATATATATAGTTTTGTTCATTTTGGTTAGATTTTTCTCTTTAGATTTTCTCCTGTTCATATCTTTCCATTTTCTCTGTTTACTTCCATGTAATATAACTTACTTTTGTTGCAATACACATGATACAATGAGATAAGACCACACTATCTATCTGGTGATCAGGGATTAACAGCTGGACACTGGTATCAACAGATGATTGACATATTAGCCCCATTATTAATCACCATGTGCTTTTATTTACATAAATTCATTATAAAATTACTCCCTGTTGTGATGTGATAATGACTTGTTTTTTTTTTTAAATTGTGCAGAATAATATTTATTTCAAAAATATGTGATAAAAACATGTCTTTAAAAAATCACTGTTAGACTGTAGTGCTACCTTAATTGGCTTTGTTTTACATTAGTTGTGTCGGTTTTTGGATGAAGTTTTGTATCTGTATTTGACATCCATTGAATGAGGAAAACATGTAACAAGCAAAAAATAATAAAACAATATAAAACACATACTGACAAAGTTATCATGAACGGAAGATGTAAGACCTATACGTTTTCAGAGACACAGTGTCACTACAGAAACGGTATCAGAAATTGAACAGGTTAAATTAAAAAAAAAATCAGTTATATTATGACGATTTAAAAAGAGTTATGTCACATAACAAGCAATGGTGTTATATCTTTCCCTTCTATATAATTCTTTTCTTTTGTCGTTTTAGGGTGGTTATTAAAGAACATGTCAACAAGATTAAACTTGATCTTCAAAGGATTATTACCGTTTCTTTTGAATTTTATGTATATATGATAATAAATTTTGCATCGTTTTATACTTTGTTATATGTTTTTACCTATATATCTCTTTTCCCCAATTTTACCACATGAAAATTGATTTTTTATGAAAAACTCTTGCTGAGCAAAACTGGCAAAAAAGTTTATGAAAACTCACAACATGACTCAATGTGAATTGGTATGTGTATTGATGAAGACTCTGAGGAGGAAGAATTATGGTCTTACATCCTGTCGATATTATGTACTTATATTTTGACTTTGCACACAATAATGCCGGGCTAATTCTGTGTTGACGTTTTTACACTTCTCACGTAAGATGCCTTCTGACTTAATTCTGGGAAAACATGATTTATATGTTAGTTGCTATTAGTTTTGAACTATCTTTCAAGTCAGGAATATACAGTTGTTGTCCATTCGTTTGATGTGTTTAATCATTTGATTTTTCCATTTGATAACGGACTTTCCGTTTTGAATTTTCCTCGGAGTTCAGTATTTTTTGTGATTTTACTTTTCAGTAGCTACAGGTACTCTTATATCAATACCTCGTGTCTTGTCTGAATGTTGGTTGTTTCTATGGTTAGAGCCTAAAGCTGATGGATTAAGTTATTTTAAACCAATGTTTACTGTGTTTTATAATGTGCTGTTACATTACTGTCGACGGTTAGGGGAGGATTGCAACTATGCATAATGATATAAGTGCATGGCCTATGGGATTAACCTGTTATTCAATAGTTGTTGTTTGTTGCTGTCTGTAATATTTCTAATGTATATTGTGTCGTCTTAAATCAGGATGTTGGTTTTTAGGTTTTAACTGTTTCATATTCATGTCATGTCGGGTTTTTTAGCCGACTATTTGGTGTGGGATTGGCTCATTTTTTAAACATTTACATCATGTACATATGCATGAAAATATCTCAATCCAGCAATTCGGTTATCAGCAATCATACAATATCGCCTTATTCGTTTTTGGTATTATCTAAAATATAAGTAAGTAAATCATCTTACAGTGACATGTGCGATATGTTTAAGTTACAAATATATATATATATATAAAGATATGATATACTAGGGATATAAATGCATTCAGCCTAAAGGACCTATAAGTCACTTTAAATAACATTCATCATGTTCACATATCCACGTTTGCAAATAAGAAATGATACATGAATTTATCTTTAATACTATTTCATTCGATGATAATGATAATTGTACTTTATTAAAATCCAGAAATGAGCTTCCAACGCTCCAGTTAATCAAGTGTAATTTTTATTTACTAGCACTGGGTAGATAATACTTCTGATAGACTGTTCGTCTCCGAGAAAATTCAAAAAATTGGAAAGACAGTTTCTCTGTGCTGACATCAAATTATCAAGCTTTTCTTCTTTCTGTGTTGATTTATTCAAATAAATTTTAAGAAAAAAAGGTCCAAACTTCCTCAGGTAAAGTTGACTTAAACAAATTAAGTTAAAGTTAATTTTACATAGGGGGTTGACATTTTTTATTATTACATTTTCATTTGGCCATTGTTAAATTATGGTTTCTGTGTGTGGTACATTTTTCTGTTTCTGTTGTATCGTCGTTCTCCTCTTATATTTGACGTGTTTCCCTCAGTTATAGCTTGTAACCAGGTTTATGAATTTCGAACAGAGGTATACTACTGTTGCCTTTATTTGTCTTATACATCATTAGCTTTCAGATGATTGAGTTACTGGTGAAGCTAAATCCAGAAAAGCGATTTAGACGCACGACAGTGTTATTTCGTTTTCTAGACATTTGTAACACGATGATTTTGAAGTATAGATTCTGGGTACTGACATTGTTTGTCATCTTATTAACTTATTATAGGATTTTTTTTAATTGTCTTTTTACTTTTACTGTTTGGTGTATTTGTTATAATATCCATTTGGCATGGCTCGATACTTGTACATCCTGCATTGTGTTTCATGCTATGTTAATTTTTTGCATTTTTGTCTTCCATTTTTGTGCATGTGCTTTGTCTATATGAGTTTTTGTGTTTCTTTGTTACATAATTGTTTGCTTTTAAAGTGATTAAGATTATAACACAATATAGACTGTTGTATCCCTATTTTGACATTTTTGGCCAATAATGTCTGTTTGTTTTGTTCACAAATCGTTGTCAATATAATGGCATTTGATGTGACAGTCATGAAGTGAGAGGTTTAGCTAGCTATAAGGTTTAATCCCCCATTTTCGACATAAGAAAATGCCTATACCAAGTCAGGAATATGACTGTTGTTATCCATGGTTTGATGTGTTTGAGCTTTTGATATTGCCATTTGATAAATGACTATATGTTTTGAATGTTCCTTTATTTTAACAAAGGTACTGACATGATTAGTAACAAACTTTTCTTAAATCTCCGTTGATAAATTAACGGACTGACATGATTAGTAACAAACTTTTCTTAAATCTCCGTTGATAAATTAAAAAAAAATATTGTGAAAGGAAAGTTCCTACTACATTAGGAAATCTCCGTTGATAAATTAAAAAAAAATATATTGTGAAAGGAAAGTTCCTACTACCTTAGGAAACGTTAACCTATGATCAATTTATTTATTTTTTAGTCACATAGCTCTTCATATATATTTTAAGTCTTATACATCATAAGTTTTCAAAGGTTTGGTTTTGAGCGGTCTTGCCAAAGGGCAATATATAGAAAATGGCTTCAGACCACTAAATTTCTTATCTGTTATTTTCATATCACAGATAAGTAAAAAACCAAAGCAATATCTTGTTAATGTTGGATATTCCGTCGTTTTTCGCGATATATTGTCATTGTCAAACCCCCCAGATCTTTCTTAATAAAATTAACGGTACCAATTTTCTTGCACTAGATGCGCATTTCGACAATACATGTCTCTTCAGTGATGCTCGTGCCCAAAATATTTGAAATCCAAAGCTTATATAAAAGATGTAGAGCTATAATCCAAAAGGTCCAAAAAGTATAGCCAAATCCTTGAAAGGAATCAGAGCTTTGCATGCGGGAAATACATTCCTTAATTCTTAATTATCTTCTATATTCATCAACCAACAACGGACTTATTTCATAGGCCTGACAGTTCTATTGGCTGTCACTTTTGTCTTTACAACCGCAAGGATAATCTGTCTCTGATTTTTTTTAGGATTCGGACTCGTGTGTATATTCACAATTATCATTTGTAATTATGTCCTGTCATGTCATGTTGTCATTTTAGTGGTATATTTAACATTGCCATATAGCGCAGAGGTTTGAATAGTCATACAATCACCATTTTATTTTAATGTCCTGTACCAAGTCAGTAATATGACAGTTGTTATCTCGGTTTCCCTCAGTTATAGTTTGTAACCCGTATTTGTTTTCTCTTATCGATTTATGACTTTTGAAACAAAACTTTATAAATTGAAAAGGACATGCTGTTAGGGATTAACACAGAAATATTCAAATATGATTATTTTTTAACACAATGATTACATAGTCTACATGGACATAAAGAAAAATTAGAGTTTCACTAACTTGCAACACAAAACGAACAGCACCATAAAACATTGGTATCTTCAAATATAATTTAAACAAGAATGTGTCCATAGTACACTGATGCCCCACTCTCGCACTATCATTTTCCATGTTAAGTGGTTCGTGAAAATTGGGGTCAAAACTTTAATTTGGAATTAAAATTAGAAAGATCATATCATAGGGAACATGTGTACTAAAATATTGAAAACAACACGTTTAATAATTTCTTGCGTCCGAAACGCTTTTCTTGATTTACCTTCATCAGGAACGATCAAAGCCAAACATTTGAAATCCGCAGATAGATAAGTACCGAAAATCGTTGAAGAGCTATATATGCGAAACAATACCTAAAATAAATAGTCAAATTCATCTAAAGCCAACTTTGCCTGAGGGAGTTGAAACCTTAGTTTCATAATAATTTCAAAATTTATTAACGGACAATGTTAGTAAAGTTTGTTAAATCATGTCAGTACCGTGACACTGACTAAGTTTCAAGTTGATACAGTGGTTTTCAACCTGGAGCGGGAAGAAACAGACGAAAGAACGAACTAACGGACGGACGAACGGAAGGACGAACTAACGAACGAACGCACAGACCAGAAAACATAATGCTCTCTACTATCGTAGGTGGGCATAAAAATGAATAAACAAATGTGTCCAACAAATAAAAACCATTGACATCATCGATACCACAAAAATAACAGCATTAATTAAAATGAATTTTCCGCTTTTTTGCCAACATCTGTGTATATTTCGACAATAAAGAATATCAAGAGGATGAATGTATTTATATCTACACCAATTGCGTCTTGAATAGCAGACTTCTTCTAGTCTTGAATGAATTCCAATTTATAATCAAACTGAGTAAAGGTTGGATTAGATTCAATTTGATGGAGAAACATATATCTAGTTAAACATGCTTTAGATAAACGTAACATAAGATAATTTTGTTAACAACAGTAAGTGTCCTTTTGTAGCTTGCGAATACATCATTGTACATATAAAGAAAACAGATTTGAGATATGATGCATTTAAGGTACTAAAAATATGGGTAAGTGAGATGTGGATGTATTATTATTATTTTTTTTTTTGGAAAGGGGTGTATACAGTGACCCTGAGATAACTCCTATTTTTTTGGTTAAGTTATTGTTGGTCAGTCTTAACTTTTCTCTTGTGTTTTGTATACTGTTGTTTGTCGTTTGGTCGTATTTGTTTTGCCCTAACATTGTCAGTTTCTCATTGACTTGTGAGTTCGAATATTCTTTTAGTGTCTTCTGTCTTTCTTTCATATCTGCTTACCCTTCCAGAGCACCGGATATCACCCCTAGTTTTTTGGTGGGGTTCGTGTTGCTTAGTGTTTTGTTTTTTATGTTGTGTCTTCTGTACTATTATTTGTCTGTTTGTTTGTTTATTTTCAATCTATGAGTTTGACTGTCCCTCTTGTATATTATGTATTCGCATGGTATAACTATAAATATGTAAAAGTAGCAAAATTATGTAAACAGTGATAAATAAATTATTAGATGGTTACCACAAATTACGTAAACTCCATACAAAACACTCATAAATGCACCCTTACATTGAAAAATAATTATGTATTAAAATCGGAATGTGTCAATCACGAAAAAAAGTAAAACGCATTTCAGTAAGAACACTCCATTGGTTGGATACTATGTGATGTACCTGGCGGAAATCAGCAGATAACGATGTTATTCGGGTCAGCCGAACTGTAAGAAAAATAATTAATTCCAATTTTGTTTTGATCCAAATTCTAAAAATAATACTATTGGGGACTTTTGCTTATTCACTTTTTAATTTGATAATAAATTAAGATTGATAACTTTTTATCACATCAAACTGATTAAACTTTAAAAACATAAAATAATTAATTCAAAGATTGATATGTTTTTCTGGTGTTGACTGTATATAGTATTATAATTAGTTCAAACTATGGTATATAAAGGGAGGTGTTTACAGGAATCAAGCATCGTGACTTATTCATTGTTATCCTGTAACCAAGTTGAAGGTAAGATATATATTGTATCATTCTTTACTATATATAATTATTAAGGGCATACGATACAGTTACAGGGGAGGTAATGACGTTGCTAACGTAAATTGTTATTTTCGCGCCGTAAAACTAGGACTTATCGGGAAAAGATTCAGTTTTTGACTGATTTTTATCATTCAAACTTATTTATCTTGAAAACGAGTTCATGGACCCCTCTTTTTTAAAATGCCATTTGAATTGATTACGTAAGAAGATTATGTGGGCCAATTTTAATGAAAACGTAAATAGTGCAATTTTTTTAATTTGATAAATATACAGCAAAAAAATGATGTTTTTTTCTACATCCATGAACATTTGATAAATATGAGTTATTTCTAAATGAAAAATGCATAAATTTTCCGATTCCGATTTTTGAGCAAATATAGAAAATTTCGACCTCATTATACTCAAAAAGAAGCACATGAAGGTATATTTTTTTATTACATATTTGATTTAATCAGGTAAAAAATAGTCAATATTGAAATTTTTATCAAAATGTAAATACGCGATCAAAACTGTATTGTATGCCCTTAAGATGAGAAAAAGTTACAGGATGGTTTTTCATAATGATACTTTTAATCTAGAAAAAAGGGTGGAGTCTACAGTTTCATCAAAGTATTACCAAAAATGAATAAAACCAAAATAATTTTTGAACACACCTTCAGTGTTAGTAACTATCGTATCGAATAAAATACCAATCTCTTGTTAATACACGTTGATAAAAAGCGATTTTAGATACAATCGTCATTTTTTTATTTTTTTTATTTGAAATGTGCATGCAAATGTATATTGTCTTATTTATTATTTGTCGAGAGAACTGAATTACGAGCTCTTACAATGATCTTTAGATAAAATTATAATCTTTGCTGTATATTGATAAAACAAAAACGAAAACATCATGACCATTTAACATAAACAAATTATTCAGTACACTCAGAGTGTTACATATAGTTGATACTTTACACATTTATTTTCGAAATCGCCTAAGAAGAGATTTGACGATAATTTATTTCCTTCCATGAGTTTGAGCGTTTAAGATTTACCACTTGATAAAGGAATTTCCTATTTTAATTATCCTTGCAGTTCGGTACTTTTGTTATATTACTTTTTACTAGTATCTCTAGATCTAAGATTGCGAGCATGTGTTGCATCGTATCAGTCAGCTTATTCTTGATGGGGAACGTAAAACTTCTGTTGTGTCGAATTCACTCGGTCGTCCTCATGACTCTGTCGGAGCAGTTTTTGTGTAAAGAGCACTTCCCGTTTAAGGAAAAACATATCGTTTGAACATGTACGAGCGTGGATAATCAACTGAGATACGTTTACGACGTACGACGGAGCAGATATTATGTTATTGCTGAAAAATGTTAACTTAACAATTGGTAAATTGAAACATCACGTAGTCACATATTCTACTTTGAAGTGTCCATCTGTTTCAATATCAAAGAAAAGATAAACGAAGATACGAAGACCTTCTTTTTTCGAACATTATAGTATTTTTTTTTTTTTATCTCAAATTCACTTGGATAAATGAGATGTCAAGACTCATTGAATGTATATAATAGAATGACAGAACACCATCAATACAATTAAAAGTAAGATAATGAGATATTTTATCTGTAATGTCTCCAAGAGCATTGTAAAGCACTTAATGACCTTATATTTCATAAATGTTAGTTTGTGTGATTCTGACCTCTATAAAAAATCATTAACACAAATTAAGTTTGCGTGGCCACGTACTTGTTTCAAAGGCGGTTTAGGTCACTGTATTTGTTATTTCGAATTAAATCCGTAATAACAATTTACTCATTGACTTCCCAATTTTTTAAAATTATTTTAGACAATTTTGTCTCTAACTATTAATTTGATATATGTTATTTGTTATGATAAATCAAAAGTTAATAACAGTTGATAAGGATCATTATTTTCAGTGTCGAAAATGCAATTGATTGGTTATTTGTTTATGTGCGTTTGCGCACTTGTATTGGTACATGCTGGAAGATCTAGACGAAATGGGTACAATGGATATAATGGTCGTAATGGAAACAATGGCAGAAATGGATACAGTGGTGGAAATGGATATCGTGGCAGTAATGGATATCGTGGCGGTAATGGATATCGTGGTGGTAATGGATACAATGGCGGTAACGGATACAATGGCGGTAACGGATACAATGGTCTAAGTGAATATAATGGCGGTAGTAATGGATATAATGGTGGTAATGGATATAATGGTGGTAACGGATACAATGGTGGTGGAGGTATCGATTATCAGAATGAGTACCAAAATGGTTATAATGGAAATGGAGGCAATGGTAATGGATATAGTGGCTACAGAGGCAGAAAATTATACGGAAGTCGAGTAAGTTTTTCAAACATTATTTTATGATTTCTCTTCATACGGTCTCAAAAAGAGACTTTGATCATCTCGTGTGCTAACTCAGTAAGACTTTTAATTGTCATTGTGAAGAAATAGGGGAAATATAAAACACAAATCTAGCGTTATGATACATCTAGTGTACTTCTTTCAACACAGTGAATGAATTGGTTTCATATTTAGGGCAGACGATAAAGTAACAGGGGAGATAATGACGTTGCTCGTAAATTGTTATTTTCGCGACGTCAAACGGTGACTTAACGGGAAAAGATGCCGTTTTCGCCTGATTTTTATCATTCAAACTAATTTCACTTGAAAACGAGTTCATGGAACCCTCTTTCTTAAAATGGCATTTGCTTTGATTACGTAAGAAGATTATGTGTACCAATTTTCATGAAAACGTAAATAATGCAATTTTTTTTAATTTAATAATGTACAGCAAATAAGTTTTTTTTCTACATCCATGAACAGTTGATTAATTTGAGTTATTTGTAAAAATAAAATGTACAAATTTGTGCAATATTTATATAGCACATAAATTACAAATAACTTAACACAAAAAGCTCGTGTTTATCTTTTAAAACAAAAAAGTTATGTATTTCTATCGGAAGGAAAAATACGACCATAAATCCGTATTTTGAGGAAATATTTAAAATTTGAACCTAAATTTACTCAAAAAGTAGCACATGAAGCTATATTTTTTTCATTACATATTTGATTTAATCAGGTAAAAAATAGCCTACATGCAAATTTTCATCAAAATTTAAATACGGGATCAAAACTGTATCGTATGCCCTTAAGTGAAATCATTTCAAAATATCTAAAAATATCTATGTACTTTGACCAGTTTGAAATCAGTCAAAAGATGATTAAGAATTAACAATTGTTTTTATTTTCTTTTAGTCATACGGACCCAAAGTAAGTATAAATTATCATTTGTCATAAATTTTTTCCTTTACGCTGGCCATTCTATCTTAGAAAGCGTTAACATATTACTAAAATGTTTAATATTTTGTTTAACTTGTAACATGAACGCTGAATGAGTATATAGCAACAGAAAACGAAACAATAATGAAAAAAAAGGTAGCTTACATCGTTGTTTATATACCTGTACCAAGTCTAGAATATGACAGTTATTCCGTTTGGCACTACAGTCAAGCGTTTAAGATTTTACTTTGGAGTTCGTTATTTTTGTTATTACTGTATATATATATATATATATATATATATATATATATATATATATATATATATATATATAATAGTTTTTCTTAAACATATAATTGTGTTAATATTTAAAAAAAACTTTAAAGATAATAAGCAAATTGTACACTTTATCTTTTTGATCTTTAGCTCAATAATGTGACATACTTTTTATTGTTTTAGGGTGGTTACTAAGTTTCAACCAGATGCATCCGAAATTTCAACGGCTCGTGTGGTCATATTGACATTTTTAAATCTAATTTTGTAACAAAAAAATGTGTATTTTCTTTTAAATATATTTATAATTTGAACTAGCTGTAACTTCTTATATTTTGCATTGCACATGCAATGTTTTTTTTTTCTGAAACTGTTTATGACGTCTTTCAACTAAATCAACTGAATGTGTACTGATGGAAGATTTAACCTGGGAAACGTGATATATTTGTTGGTTGTAATCGGCTTTTAACTAGATTTGTGTATCTTCCAGTACTCATAGATCGGTACTTCGGGTGTTGTCTTTTTAATGAGTTGTTTTAGTGATATTTGTGTTGATCTGATGAGACAAGCTTTTTTCAACTGATTTTTTCAGTTTGTTCCTACGGAGTGCATTTGCAACACTGTCTCAGGCTCGAATAGGATTTGGCGCTCACAAATATGTTTTACCCCGACCGCATTATCAATGTGTCGGTCTAAAGTCAGAAGTATGTTATTCAATGGCTATCTGTCATCTAGTTTTTCGTTTGCTGTGTTGAAAAAAATCAGACAGTTAGTTTTCTCTTTTTATATGTATACCAAAGTTTGTGCCATTTATAGCTTACTGTGCGAAATATATTATTGTTGAAGGTTGTACTGTAGCCTCTAGTTTCTGACATCTACGTCGTTTTGTCCATTATGCATGGTTGTTAAATGTGCAATCAACCATTTCTTCATATTTTTATATTCATTTGTATCTCTGATGAAAGAAATCATAGCGCTTTACCATGCAAAACTTTTGAAATTAAATCAATTCACAAATTATCTCATTTACCCTTGCACATAAAAAAAACCCCATTAATTTAGATGCCAATGCAAGTTCATCAGGAGATACTACGACCTTGTTGGTACATATTCCGTATCAACTTCACAAATAATACACGATTGTCTTAGAGTATAGATTCTAGGTACTGACGCTGTTTATCATTTCCATAATTAGTTACCAAAGGTGCCAGGCTTATAATTTAATACGCCAGACGCGCGTTTTGTCTACATAATATTTTTCCATATAGCGTGTTTTATTGTTCTTTTATTTGTCATTGAAAATCATTAGTTTTACTGTTTAGTCTATTTTTGGAATATCCATTCGACGTAGCTTGGTAACTTCAATGTGTTATTGTGCTTTAGTAATTTTTTGTATTTTTGTCTTTTGTGTTTGTTATTGTGTTTGGTCTATATGACTTTTTCATTGCCTTTGTTGACAGATTTTTTTTATAGTGATTAAGATTATAACACAATGTTGATTGCTAAACCCCTATTTTTGTCATTTTTACTTATAATGTTCACACATCGTTGTTAATATAGTCGAATTTTATGCAAGTGGCATACTAGTGAGATGTTTAGCTAGCTATAAAACCAGGTTTCATCCACCATTTTCCACATAACAAAATGTCTGTACCAAGTCAGGAATATGACAGTTGTGATCCATTCGTTTGACGTGTTTGAGCTTGCGATCTTGCCATTTGATTAGGGAATTTCCGTTTAGAATTTTTTTACTCGCATCATATATATACAACTTATTACATCTACAATAAAAAAAATTACAACACTACAGAACACACAATATGTAGTATAAACATCACATTTACTTACATGCAACAAATTCCGTCTTAGTGTAGCAAAAAGTATGCACTGTCAGCTTCATGAATCACATTTCCTTATACTATTGTATTTTTGGGGTTTCTTCAGTCATTGTTTGAGTTGTGTGTACATTTTTGCATAGTTGGTTATAATTACTGATTAATTTCTGGATAATGGTAAATTCAACTAGCTGTCAGTTATTTATGACTTTTTGCACTTAAGTTTAATATGGATGTTTGGATGTGGTGCTTTGGTGATCTCTTTTTATGTTGTCTTGTCATCATTCGAATCATTCCACTTTTTGTTCAACCCGGAATTTGGCGACGGAGTTTGTAAACGAAGTGTAGTTAACTGTTAAATCAGATTTTCAAGGCCCTCATATGCAAGAATAAAGACAACAGTAGTATACCGCTGTTTGAAAGTCATAAATCGAGAGAAAACAAATTTGGATTACAAACTAAAACCGTCAAGTAGTGCATGAAATCAGACAGTTCTCCTTTGGCTTGTGATCAAAGGGGTTGAACTGCTGGTAATGTTTAAACTTGTGTGCTGTACATTATATGCAACAAAACAAAATGAGGGCAAAATATCCGTCAAGTAGTGGTTTACTATTTCGAAATACGTTTTAAATTTGTTTAACAACTTATGTATACTGTGTCCCTGTAGTATATATTCTTTTAATATAATTAATGAAAATATTACCTTCATTTGAATTATAAACGTCTCTTTGAACATGTGCATATTGAATGGATTGGAACATTACCATCAATAACAAGAGAAATCTAAAATACAAAAGGAATGTCGCTCCTTGTCACCAAATTCTAGTATGAATAAATTCTGGTGAAATAAAAATTCATTTGTACAATTTTTTAAAAATCTGGAGTATATCTTCATGTAGTTTCATTAAGTAATACAATTGACAGTTGTATAGATAAGAGCAGTAACTTGTTCCCTTGTTTCAGCAACATGTAATTTAACAACCGATAAACCAGTTAATTGATCTTATACACGAACACTATGCATTGTGTCGTTTTTTGTCTTTCTCTGTGTTTTCTTTTACCGGAGTTTTGTATTTAGCAAAACCTAACTAGAAATGATATTGTTCAAAGATATCCATTTATAATTGACTGGACATCATCAATATAACTGTATATGAAACTATAAACCTAGTAGGATGTTTTTCTGGTTGTCTTTAAGAAGTAAGGGTACACAATAAGCGACAATCGGAACACTCACTTTTAAAACAATACTATTTTGACAGATATCAATGGTTATGTATGAAGATTATGTGGTATTTATTTTTATTTTTGGAGACTCAACATCATAGTAACACCGGTGCCAATTCTGTTAAATGTAAATGCAAAAGCAAGTTCAGCAAGACGACGAGGATAAACAATTAAAACTATTGTACCAAAGCCACAATATAAATGTTCATCTTACTGAAGATAGTTAAACTCTTTCATATATTTCACATACCAACATATGTTCATCAAACGTTTTTTTCCGGTTTCATTATGTTCATGGCCAGCTCGTATTACTTGCATAAAATGTTGAATCATTCGAAACAATAAGGCTCTTCTAACTTAGATATTTTCCAATTATTGTTGTTTAATGCTTTTTGTCTTTGTATGTGATTTGGCATGTTATCTGTTTCGATTTGTGCACCATGGACGAATCTCATTTTCTTTTCCTCTGATAAATTACACCACTAGTCGATGATTCTGCAAGTAGAAAACATGGCACTGAGTGAATTACTATTTGGTGTCTATTCAACTATATACTGGCATGATCGTACTTTGAAAAATTAAGAAAATCCACTTACCAGAGTTAACATATAAAGGGTATTAACTCTTGGGGAACTTCAAAACGGACAAGTCTTTAAAACTTGACAATATAACAGCTTAATTATATCTACCGACGGATCGAATTGAAAACAACTGTCAAATTCCTGAATCGATAAAGACAACAAACTAGTTTCAAACATTTTAACTATTTTACCTATCATGTGGCTTTTTCACGCATCGTTGTAAATATAATGGAATTTTATGCGACTGTCATACAAGTGAGATGTTAAGCGCTACAAAATCAGGTTCAATGTACCATTTTCTACATATGAAAATGCATAGGAATATGACAGTTGTTACTCATTCGTTTGATGTGTTGAGCTTTTGATTTTGCCATTTGATTATGACTTATATCTAGAAATTGACTATGAGAGTCGGTTGAAAACAAAACTTACTACTAAAGAGATGATTTCAGCTTCTCAATTGTGACCTTTTCCTTTTTAAACCAAGAGATCCAAATGTTGAAGTTGAAATCATCCCTTCGTAACTTTTACGGACGCAATCACGAGTTGGTTGACCGTTATGGAATATCCGTTATACAAGTTGTATCGGATATGTTCTCTTTATCGGAACTACAATCCCTTTCCCTTTTCACGAATGTGACCTATCGAATTTGACTATTTACTGGCTTTGTAATAACATCATCAACACGACTTGTGCTTCATGTGAAGCAGGATCTGCTTACCCTTCCGGAGCACCTGAAATCACTCCAGTTTTGATGGGATTCGTGTTGTTTTTTTGTAACCCTATTTGTGACATTTTTTCACGCATCATTGTCAATATAATGGAATTCGATACTAAAGTGAGAGGTTAAGCGCTATAAAACCGGGTTCAATCCACATTTTCTACATTTGAAAATGCCTGTACCAAGTCAGGAATATAATAGTTGTTGTCCATTCGTTTGATATGTTTTATCATTTGATTTTGCCATGTGATTATGAACTTTCCGATTTGAATTATCCTCGGAGTTCAGTATTTTTGTGATTTTACTTTTTTTTATTAACTAGCTAAACATCCCACTTGCATGACAGTTTTTTTTAACAAGTCCGTTATATTGACCTTATGAAGTTGGCAACCCAAACCGACACACTTGGTTAACGTTACAAAAAATCTGACAAAGACACCAACGAAAAGTTGTGTGAAGCTCATCGTACACACAGTTTAGTAAAACATAATCTACCTAGGAGTTCAGTAAGTTTGTTAACAATTGGGTTTTTTTTCATTCACAACTTCTTAATAAAGTACCATAAAGTAAAACATAAATACAAGTATATACAAAATATAACAAAACCATAAAAACCTTAAGAGTTCTAATCAAACCATGGTCCTAACCTCCCCCCCCCCCAAACTTGAGAATAACGGATAGCTGGATGCACAAATACTTAGTCCTGTGCCATAAACTACTAACGGTATTTTCCTTTTTACATTCACTGTGTCAATGCTGATTCTAATCGACGTCTGAATTATTGTAGGTATCACCTCATCTGGTATGTAGTTATTACGCGTGTTGACATTAAATACTATAAATCTTGAAAAAATGCTATTCATAAACACAAAACGCCATTCAGAATACAAAGTTGTTTTCTTTCTGCAGACAAATTTAACAATGCTAGATAATAAAAAAAAATAATCATAACACGCATCATTAATTTGTCGATTCCCAGAGAAAGATATTTAAGTATTTGAAAGACGAGTTGTCTTTCTTTGAATAGAAAGTAGATATTATTTTATTGGTATACAAACAACATATTTAGAAAGAAGATATTTTCATAGTTATTTTGTGAAATTTTGTTTCGGTCGTCCTCCTCAAAATCTACTAACTGGGTTCTTTTTTATTTGTTTTCTTTTTTTGCATTTTACTGCTTATCTTAATAAAATGAAAGTGATAAGCGCATAAAAAATATAAATAAAATCTTTTCTCTACCTTAAATCATATTTTACATATTAGTTTTTCCGTCGAAGTTGTTAAAGGATGTTGTTTTCATGACTAATCTTTTTTATTTTTTTATTTTGTATTGGTAATTTATTATCGTGATAAATTAAAATTTTAGACAAAACACATTGTTTTAATAATCATACATTTTATATTAAAATAAAAGTATTTTCAGTTTAAAATTTGTCAAAAAGGGATCGTAGGAATGTATTTTTGAACAGTGTATATGTATGTTATATATGTTATAGTGCATACTTAGTTTAAAGATGAAAACATGTTCCTAATCAGTACAAAACATATTGCATTTGTTTACCTTCGTTTTAAAGCTATTGATAAAACTTTTCAGTTTGTATTTATCGGCATTACATTATAAATTTAAATGTATAGTTATTGCCATATAGTATGCAAACGTGATAACTGAATCCTGTAGATGCGATATTTAATTCACGCTAATGAGGGTTGTAGTTTCTGCAACTCTTAAAATTGAATTTTATTTTAATTGATTTCGTATACTTTGATATTTTATTTTTAAAAAATCCTCACCATTCCTCGTACAAGCTAGCCTTATATTCCCTCTCTTAACACATTTTAAAGAAAAATATGAATATCACAAATTCAAAGCAATATCTGACTTGCAAGTAACTAAAATTTCTAAAATTTCAAAAAAAAAGAACGCAGAAAACAATGTCTACTTGTTTATTTTAATGTAAGTTTTGACCTCACAATGATTTGATTATTGTGTGTTTTTTGTTTAGTATAACAATATCTTTACGACTATACCTTCCCCTTCCTATCTTCAAATTTGCTACTTGTCGTTAAGCAACCAACAATCAATCAATCCTATCTTCAAAATTTATAATTATAAGTTATAAAAACGTGTACAAAGTGGAGACAATCCTTACAGCTTACAGACCTGATCTTCTCTCAAGACAACACGATATGATAAAATGAAAACACAATAATATAATGTAATAAATTCTATAAAAAGTCTCCAGGGTATGGCACAAGGAATTTAATTGTAGAATTTCACAAACAGAAACCTAAGTCTATTCCATTACTATCTCTAGTTTAATAACTTAAAGTGTATTCATGAATTTCTGTGTAAACAATAAGGAAAGATTGAGAAACTATCAGAGATTGAAAATTTCATTACGGCTTTCAGTTGTGATTTCATGCATTTGTGATCCAATTAGATTAAATATAAATTGTTATATTAACGATTCTTGTGTCAACAAAACCGCTTCTCTGGCTATTAATATTGAGACATTAAGTATAATAAATGTCACCGTGAAGATTGTATTTACTTCATCTTTTATTAATGCCAGAAAACAGTTTTAATTAGAAAAAAAAAGTTTCATCAAGGTATAATCAGGAAGCAAAAAAAACTTGTAGAATCTTCAATGCAAACAAATATGACTTCATAAAGACGTGTAGGATAAAAGGATGTCTAGGGCATAATTATCCTCGAAATTTGTCCCTAATGGCGCCTCACGCGTGACAATAAGTTATCAGTTTGTACTTTTCAATTCTACAATATTTCTTATGTCACAATTTTTTTGGAAGAATATTGTCAACCAATGACTTGAAGTATAAAAGGTAAAAAAAAACAAACACACACGAACAGAATTCCTGTGGTGCTCATTAGGATCACACCTTTATTTCAATAGTAGTCGTGAACATTGTCGGACGGGAAGGTTGTCTTTCCTTAAACCTGTTCCAATGCTTGTGTACTGTTCTGATAGCTGATTATTTTAGAAAGTTAAAATTTCGTGTAGTGTTGATTTTGACACTGTTTTTTGTAAATTTTTGAATGAAACGTAAACATATAATAATTGTTCTTGATTTCCACTTAAACTTCAAAAATACTATTTATTCTTATTCTGATATTTGATGACTGGATAGGGATATTCAATAATAGAGGCATTACTACATTTAAAGAAGTGCTTGGAAATGGGGAATAGACCTCAAATGTGATGCATCACTTTCTAGGGCTTGGGTTTCTTATCCCAACTTTCTTTATTCAGGGTTTCTACCTAGCTACCGGAAGTTTGAAAGACGCCATCGTAATCTAATCAACAATTACAGAATATCTATGACAACCAATACATTTGGTATTAGTTAAAAGTTGTATTCGAATGTGTTAGAAAATGTCAGTACAACTTAAAACAGGCTCTAATCTCTTGACACCTTCAGAAAAATTTCTGATAGAAGCTGTTATGTCTGAGAACAATGTTGTTTGATTCTGTCAGGTTTAATGCCCGCCACCTTCCCCTTCCCCCCAACACACAAACTCTTTTTGAATTCACTTTTAATTCAATTTGATACTGAGTTTTTGGTTTTTAGTCATTTTCGGACAGTCCATACTACATATTTTGTGTGCTCTATCACAGTATTTATTTGTTTATTTATGCATTTCATTTCTTTACATTCTTTATTTTAATTGTCTGAATATTAACTTTATTTATCATCCATTTTTCTTTTTCATTTGAATCATTTTTGTTAAAAAAAAAAAAAGTTCTAATAAATTGTTGTTACTTTTTTTAACAATTTAGTCATGATTCCTTATCTAAAAATATTGGGGTGAATAAGCTTAAGGAACTATTGTATATAGCGTAAAATTATGAATACTTATAAATGGCTGTAATAAAAAGAAAATCACAAAAATACCTAACTCTGAGGAAAATTCCCTAATCAAATGATAAAATCAAAAGCTCAAACACATCAAACGAATGGATAACTAGTTATGAAAGGTACCAGGATTATAATTTAATACACCAGACGCGAGTTTCGTCTACATAAGACTCATCAGTGACTCTCAGACCAAATTGGTTATAAAGCCAAACAAATACAAAGGACCCAAAATTCCAAAAAGTTGTGCCAAAAACGGCTAATATAAAAAAAAAGACGATGTGGTATGATTGCCAATGAGACAACTGTCTACAAGAGACAAAAATGACACAAACATTAACAACTGTAGGTCACCGTATGGCATTCAACAATGAGCAAAGCCCATACTGCATAGTCAGCTATAAAAGGCCTCGATATGATATGAAAAAAAAATTCAAACGAGAAAACTAACGGCCTTATTTATATTAAAAGAATGAACGAAAAACAAATATGTAACACATAGAATGAAATTCAAAACAGTGTGGCTGTGGCCATTGATTGACACATTAAATTCATCCATTGACTGAGACAATTTACGTGAACATTTGTCTGTAACGACCACTGTTCACGACGTACCTACGATAGACATTTAAACTGTGGGGTCACCAAAGGTTTCTTAACGCCTTTAGTTATAAAATAATTCGAAAAATTAATCAGGAATTACCTTTATGTTTTGATTTATATAATTGATATAAATCAAAACATCGTGTTATTTCTGATTAATTTTTCGAATTACTTTATTAAGGTGTTGAGAACCTTTGGTGACCCCATAGTTTAAGTGTCTTTAAAAAGTACATAGTAAGCAGTGGTCGTTACATACAAACGTTTACCTAAATTGTCCCAGTCAATGAATGAATTTAATGTGTCAATCAATGGCCACAGCCACACTGTTTTGAATTTCATTCTTAACAAATTAAGGTAATTTATTCCTGGGAAAAGAAAAACGTTAGTTTTTTGAAAAATTCAATGTTTTGTAAACAGGAAATTTATAAAAAATTACCATATAATTGATTTGCATGTCAACACCGAAGTGTTGACTACTGGGCTGGTGAAACCCTTGGGGACGAAACGTCCACCAGCAATGGCATCGACCCAGTGGTGTAAATAGTTATCAAAGGTACCAGGATTATCATTTAATACGCCAGAAGCGCTTTTTATCTACAACTTTCATATTCTTGACTAGGTACAGGCATTTTCGTATGTAAAGAATGGTGGATTAAACCTGGTTTAAAAGCTAGCTTAACCTCTCACTTGTTTGACAGTTGCCTCAAATTCCATTATAGTGACAACGATGTATGGACAAAACAAACACACATAATAGGTAAAATTGTCAAAAATAGGGGTACAGCAATAAACATTGTGTCATAATCTTAATCACCAACTATAATCCCTACTGTATACATATATTAAACCTGGTTTTATAGCTAGCTAAAGCTATCACTTATATGAAAGTCGCATAAAATTCCATTACATTGACAACGATTTGTAAACAAATGCAACTTGCCAATGCGTTTGACTTGTCATAAACAACTCGACGAACGCCCAACGCTTTGGAGCAGGACTTGGTATCTGTTTAGATCACCTGATACCTCGTTCAAAAATGAAAACAACTAGTTATATACATTTCATGTTTTACCTGCATCATGAACGTTTAAAACCAAATATTTGAAAGCCAAGGATTTATAAAAACCGAAACATTTGAAGAGCTATATAACCAAAAATAAACCAAATTGTTCAAATTTTGTGTGTTACCTTTTCTATGTCTTTCAGATTAATGTTGTATGGCGATTTTTTATTTAGGCGATAATGTTTTTCGGCTCACAGTTAATTGGTATGTTTTCCTTTTTTCCATTTATTTGGGGTTTTTTTTGTTATGGATAAGAGTGGTACTCTAGAGACGACCATATCTAGGTCTTTTGTTATCTGGTTATTCAACATTTCGAATTGATGCAATGTTTTACCCAAGCCTTACTAGTATTTCTTTTACAAACACATTTTATACTCTTGCGTTTTGCAGAATATATCAAGGTATAGCATGAGACCGTATAAAAGGTAATGAAATAAAAGTGACTTCGTGATACCTGAGGTAAAATACAGAAAAATCACTTTTCTTAAAAGCACCTTAAAAAATTTTAAGATATTGATCCTCGCAACAAGCCCCTTTAAGTGCCAATCATAAAAACTTTTTTCAGTTAGTTGTAGGCATTCTAATTAGAACAAAGTGTACTTTCCTTGGTTTAACTTTCAACAAAAAAAATCAACATAAACTACTTTTCAGTTATCTATTCAAAGTCAGATATCTGTAAGTATGTTTCCATTGTAAAATATTTCAAAACTTATTAAAACTGGAACTTAATTTAAGAATATTTCGATGTGTCCATAACTTTGTCCTCACTTTGTTATCAAGAGTTTTGGTAATTTATTCATTTCAACATTCATCTATTTTTGTTTAAATTAAATTTCATTATTCTATGTGATATTCTAAAAGTTTCAGCTGAAATGGTCAAAGGTCGTGTCAGGATTGGTTATTTCTTGGTGTCGGTAGTAGTCATTTTGACATTTAAATCTTCTCATTTGTAACCATTTAGTCTATCACAATCAAATATGGCTCGATCACTTTCTGTGTTAACTTTTGTAAAGATCGGTTTACAATTTGATAAATTAAGTGTATTGCATTTTACATTGCATTTAAGGGGAATATTTGGGAAATTCACATTTGAGTGAAAAAATCCCAGATCGATTTCTTTCGGCGAAATTGGCTCTGATACGTGAACTGATATATGTCCTCCAGAACTAGAATTGTGACAAGAGTAAGATAATCTATCCTTGAAACTCTTTAATCCATTTAAATCTAATGTTGCAAAAGGGTCTATTGTAGGAATGAGGTTATTAACTTCAACCCGGTCTTCCAAGTGAAGTAATATGCTTTCATAAGGTAAATCTGTTAAAAATATTTTTATTTTTTTTTCATCAGAAGTTGTCTATCATTTGATATCAAATAAAGCAAAATTGTTTTTAAACATTCACTCAAAATATCGTTTTTCTTGACATTTCTATCTTTTGGATAAATGTATCTAACTTTTTTATTTCAAGGAATAAACACAAGCGGAGTTTTGTAAAAACATAATGTAATATGTACAACAGTTCTTTTGAAATAATTAGTTTATAACAAAGTTTCAAGATGTACTCGTTTTCAAGTTAAATCAGTTTAAGGCATAAAAAAACAGTCAAAATATGCACCTTTTCCCAAAAATTTTCAGTTTGACGTCGTCGCGAAATTTTACGATAGATACGTCATGACCTCCCCTATAACTGTATCGTATGCACTTAATCTAAATTAAGGACCCTTTAAATATGAGTTTCATGTAACATTCATGTAAGCAATGCTATAAGTTACAACTTTCAAAGGATCCGTTAATTGCCTTAAAACAATGTCAATATATAGGGAATAACTTCATGAGAAAAACAGCCCATATAAGACTATAATTAATAATGTTATGTACTTCAAAATGTCACTTTACATCCGAGCGTAAATATAAATTATATGCGACTATAAGCCTAGTGAGAGGTTTAGCTAGCTACAAAACGAGCTTCAATCCATAATTTTCTACATAAGAGAATGCATGCACCAAGGCAGGACTATGACAATTGTTATTCATTCGTTTGATGTGTTTGAGCTTTAGATTTTGCTATTTCATTACCGACTTTCTGCTTTGAATTTTCCTCGGAGTTCAGTATTTTTGTTACTTTACTTTTTATTAAAAAAAAAGATAAATCAATTCTTAGTAAGTATGATCTTGCACGGGTTACTTTCTAGAATAAACAGATAAGTACAAAATAAAAGTAGAATAAAGCGAGTTAAACATGAACGTGTATGCGATATCAAAGAAATAACTTAAAGATTTAATTTGTATTTCTTTAATTTGCTCCTGTAATTCATAATTTCTTAACTTTTGAAAAGCCGTTTGAAATCATTTAAGAAGACATAATGGTTTCTGTTAAACTTGCATGTTTTTCAGTTTACAAAATTCTTCTTCATATTGCTTACACTAAATAATTTAAGAAATAGATTGGTTATCAATAGACAAAAACTAAAATTTAAAAGACGCCTTTTGATCTTACAATGTGTTACATGTGAAAGATTATTTTTGATTACAGTGAAAACTAAATTTGTATAATGAATTGAACAGTTACCTTAATCTTCTAATGATTTTCACCATGCGAACTAATGTTGTTAATTACATAGGCGTGTCCTGGAATTAATTAATCTTTATGTTCTTCCTCGTTCATAGAGAGATTGAATAAAACTATTTTGAAAGGGATTTTGTGGTATCTGTTGGATAATAAAGGTATGTTATACAGGTGTTTCAGTAGAAATGAATTCAATCAAGTGCCATTAATCTACTAAAACTTGCATGAATGACTACTTTATGTAAGAAACGAGTATAATTAAAAGCAGTCCTAATGACAAGTGTCAAAAGTAAAATAATAAAAAAGACAACCTGATGTGTAAGGTTTCACATGAGTTTGTCGAACAAAAAAACTAATAATGTCCATAAGTCAAGATTATCTGCTTAGAAATATTCATGAATTGCTCGTAAAAAGTGTACGCGTAAACTAAAATACAGACTAGACAAGCTTCAGTTGTTAATATAAAAAAATATATTGTTTGTTCGGATATTGCTTCATAGTTAAGTACCACATTTTTGTATTCAAAAACACTTATTTTTAAATTTGAATGTTTATGTATTTCGTAGGCTGCATTTTCTTTATATTTAAGAAAATTAGCGATACAGTGGCACCGTTACTTTTATTTCTAATTATGCTATTGTATACACCAGTGCTTCAATTGTTTTAGATAATTGAAAGATGAGAATGAGACAGTGAGTTTTTGAAAAAGAGAAGAATATGCAATTTCTATATATATGTCCATAAATTATGTGCCAAGCAGCTAATCATTTGTGTCATCGCTATTGCAAATAGTTAAACCAAGTAATAAAGAAATAAATAAGAGTAACAATGATTAAACAGTAGAATCACACATAAACTGAACTCCGAGGAAAATTCAAAATGGGAAATCCATAATCAAATGACAAATTCAAAAGCTGAAACACATCGAACGAATGGATAACAAATGTTATGTTACTGACTTGGTACTGGTATTGTCTTAAGTAGAAAATGGTGATTATACCTGGTTTTAAAGCTAGCTAAACCTCTCACTTGTATGACAGTCATATAAAAAAACAACTGAATATGCTTTATAATAAACTCTCGAAAATCATTAAGATCATCATTTGCTTATTCAAATGTGCAACGAAAGGATTGTTGTTAAACAAGTTGATGGAATTTGACTTTGGTATAATCTGACAGCTAAAAAGAAGTTGCAAATAAAAGATATCGAGTAAAACAGATGAAATGAAATTGTAGTTTTCAGTGTTATCAGTTATTCGTTTACACGGTAAATGTTATTGTCGTTAGGGACCTTTTCCCAACGCGCGTCTGGCGTTCAAAATGTTAAGCATAGTATCTATGAAGAGTTTATTTGTATTCTTTTCTGAAAAAAGTATGAGTTTTCTTGTCTAGTTACATATTTCAATTATAAAATTGACACTAAACGTACCCGGAGAAATACAAGAAGAGAGAAAATAACCATGATAAATTTCTATGGTTTTGTCAATAAATCGATTTTTACTAATCATTTCAATATCCTGTTCAGTTTAAGAAGAAACATTTGAATATCACAAGTCCCTAAATTGTGCTTAATTAGCTTTCTAAAAGATATTAGAATTCCTTTGTTGTTTTCCTGGGAAAAGATTTATAACTTATTCATATTAAGTTTACCATACCTTTTTCTGGTATCACGGCTATTAAAATGTCGTTAGTCCCAGGTAAAGGCAATATTCATCATTAGAAACACCGTTCAATTCAGAATCTTTGCAAGTAAATTGTCACTTGTATAATTAATGAACAGATTTCACAAATTTCTGTAACATCTCAGAACGACAACGAAATATAATAATAAATGTACTTTATGATTGATGTTGAGGAAATTGCAAGAAGAACGTAAAATAATTTCATGATAAGAAATAAAACGTTTCCACCAATTTTATATTTGAGCCCTCTAATTCTGCAATTATACCAATAAGAACACAGAGAGGATTTAAACAGTTTTCTCAATTTCTAAATCAAAGGCCAACATTAATGAAAATTATTATGCAATTAAATTTCATCTCCTTATTGACAACAAACAAGCATAGTTAATTTCTTAATTAAAAAGTAAGTGGAATCTTGAAAATGTATCAGTTCTTGAAAGTAAAAAGGCCAAAGTATAATTGTTAAAGAAACGAGTCAAAACAACACAAGATATCCAAATCAGAAATCCGTTCCGATACAGTTGTCAACAGTGGACTAGTTCGTATGTGGCAAGTTGTAAGGAAGGGCGATTTTCAGTACTGTCTATAAAAAATGGAAAACAACACGTTTAATAATTTAAATAGGTCCGAAGCGCTTTTCTGGATTCACCTTCATATAAGTTGCATTTCCAGAGTTTCATTTTCATTTAAACAATGCATTTCTTTCTTGTATGACCCCTCTTTGCAAAAACTAGCGAATTGTACTTAACGTAACTGCTGAATAGTTTAGCAACGCGTTCTTTTTGAATAAATGGAAAAAATGAAAATACTGAAATAAGGGTGCAAAAACATTTCCGAAACAATTTTGTATTCACTCAAAGACAAATATTTAAAACAAAAAAATACAGGGGGCTTAAACATGATTGCAGTGTTCATAACAGCCATATTCCTGATTTGGTATAGGACATTGTAAGAAAAAAAAGGTGGGTGATCCTGATTATAAGGATAGCAAAACCTCCCGCTTATATGGCAATGTTAAAGATACCGCTAGTATGACAATATTACGTAACATGAACAGACTAAATATAAATGCAGGAACACTCAGAACTGGGAAATACATTAATAAATAATATAATGGTACAGTACAACATACAAACCAAAGAATAATAACGAACATCTCCTATTACTTTATGACAGACACATTTAAAAATATTTAACTTAAGATTGGGATCAGTGAATACGAAAACGTACTGATGCCACTACCTAAGAACTAGATACTGGTAAAATGGTACCAGTGACATCTTCTGAACGAACCATTACCTGCAACTTTGATCAAGTGTTCAAAAATTACTTTAGTGCACACGATTCATTATCATATATTAAATTTTTAAATTTTAAACTATGATAAATTCGTTTAAAACAAAGAGCATAATAAAGTTAAACACAGATGGCTCAAAAGTTTAAATCTCCTTCTATACTCAAAACCAGGTTACACGCCATTCATATTAATAATCGAAATTTGAGATAACTTTTGAGATATTTTATTTTTTTCTGACAAAATCCTATGCCAGACACTTATTTGTATGTGTTTAATTTTCTAGGAGAAGACATATTTACGTTCCTCTTGTTTTTATTTCCCCCTCAAAACCTTTATCAATGAGATAACCTTATGTAGTTTATCAATAAAAGAGGCTTCCTAGAACATTAATTTAATATGTATAACTGTCATACATCTAAACTTAAAAAGAATAGAAGTATTGTAAGCAGACTGAATACAATATGTGACCATACTAACTTTAATAGTCCAAGAATCAATATATGTCATTATCATCTCATGATTCTTTTTGTTACTTTAGAAGCGATTTCTTTCAAGGCTCATGCTGGGTCTTGTGCAATTCTGCGACTATAAGTGTTTAAAACACTTTATAAATGCAATCTTATCATCTCGTGGGAAATCGTTCCCCTTTAAAACTTTTTAAGATATCAGTTTTCGTCCTTTAAATTGTTGATTTTAAAGCTTTGATTTTAATAAAGCTGTCGTGGTATAGCTAGGAAATCTAAGACATAAATGAAGCCACACGACTCCCACTGCTATGATTTTGATTCTATGGTGGACTTAATGGTCCAGTTCTATCATATCGGATGTTGATATCTTTAAGGCAAAAATATGTTTTTATATAAAATCGGTTATGACTATCTGTGTGAAATTGTCACCAATTTAGGTACACATTATGACAATCGTCTTCATGAGATAATTGTATCGCAGCTTTGACAAATGGTGAATTTTCATTTTTCTCTTATATTTTAGATTTTAAAACAACTTAATTCTTTTCTACCACTGATTTTAATGCAGAACGATAGTCTTCAACAACCGGCAATGAAAATAACTGAAAAAATTCTGATTGGTTTTTACAAATATGTTTACTATTTTATTCATTGTCAATCATCATCAAAATAACCATGGTATACCCTGGTAGGTCTTCTAAACATATGTTTTTCTATAACATGAATTATATTATTATTGATGGAAATACATAAGCGATAATGAAGGATTTTAAAGTTTCTTCTGAAGATGAAATGTTACCCGACGGTTTCATATTTTCTTCTTTTTTTAGGCCATGGTATTTGAGTATTTCAACATTTTATTGTATTTGCCTCCTTGCAGTCATCTCTTCTATGTAAAAAGCTACATTCATTCTGATTAAACAAATCCAGCTATGTGAATTTGAATTTTTACTAAATAAAGGTTCGAGTTCTGTGGGACAAGATCAAAGTCATTTTCATATTAATTTGATCTTATTTAAGCATCGGCTTATCTTCCTCATTCCATTTTAATGCAACCTTGCCTAAATACTATCATCGGTTCAAAAAATATATTTAGCTATAATATTTGTTATCAACAAATATTTGCATAATTTTCATTTGAACAACGAAACATAAGCCTGGACAGTATTAAAAATCAAAATAATAAAAATACCGATGGCCACGGAAAATTTAAAATTGTAAGTCCCTACGCAAATGGCAAAATGAAAATCTGAAACACATCAAACGAATGGATAACACAGGCCATATTAGTGATGTGTTAAAAGCGTTTTCTTACGTACCAAGTGGTGAATTAATCCTGGTTTAATAGCTAGCTGAACATCTCAATTGTATGACAGTCGCATAAAATTCCATTATATTGAATACGATGTGTGAACAAAACGGTCAGACATAATAGGTAAAAATGTAAAAAAAAACATAAGCCAGGGGTACAGCATTGAACATTGTGTTATAATCGTAATCATTATAAAGGCAAATAAAATTCATGTATGATTGATTGACTCGTTTTTGCCGTACGTCCACTGGAAATAGATCATGCATTGTTGAGGCGAAAACAAATAATCAACTAATACAACATGTAGGTTATGCAAGTAAGGGGTCGATCGTTGTAATTGGTGTGGCTTCCGATGGAACATGATGGATATTTGATAAGGACATAAATTTTGCATTGCAACAGGCCACCAACGGAACTTTTCGGAGTAGGCTTTTTTCACATGCAAACAGCATGGAACTTTTTCTGTGCGAGATATCGATTATAACATGAACATTTCGACCAGACGTGAGTACGTGTTCATGCATCCCGCATAAAATAGACACAACCGGTCTGGAGCTTTTAGGTATTAATGTGAATCCCTCATTTTGTGTTTGCTTCCATGATTGGTATTTTTTAAACCGATTTCATCTGTTCTCTATTGTCAATAACTAGAAATAAATGTATTGCCGGAACGTGTGAAGTCCTAGGGCTGACAATATTGTTTACCCCTGTTCGGTCAATATCTCTTATGTACCTCCAATTAACGAACGCAAAAGTTGTATGTAAACAAAAAATCTCTGTTTTCAACAAGTGACTGAGCTTAACCATTTGTGTGGATCTGGAAAGTAGAGGACAATAGAATAAATATGTAAAAACTAGTTATTAAATGCATTGAAAGTATTAAATTTTCAAAGCAATTATTGTGTGAAAAAGGGATTTTTTTACCATGAGGAGCCGCATCAAGAAAGGATTTTCGGATTATGCAAATTTACGGAAAAATTAATCACACTTTGTACCCCAAAAGTATAACCACATATGAGAAAATGTCTCAGCTTCCAAACGAGCCATCATTCATATTCAAGTTTACGATCTGCACTGAGCTAGAGAAGAAAACGTTACCATTATCGCCTATGTAGAAACAATTGCGCATATTGCCCCAGTTAATCCTTTGGTTTAAATGCACCTATCCAAACTTAGAATGAGCGTTTAGTTTCCTTTAACAATTTTATGCTATTTTATTTATTCATTCAGATACATTATTACAATGAAGAGTTGATTAAGTATCTTATCTTTTTTATCAAAATGATCATACCTGAATTCTATTTTTTATTTCTATACCATGCTTTTAATATTTGAAAAAAAACCTTCAAATTTCGATGGATTCATTGTAAGTTTATTGTTAAATGTATCTACCACATAATGTTCATCCATCTTAATTATTAAATTCAATTAATGCTATAGTATAACAATATGCTATCATCTGTTAATTTAAAGAACCAGAAATTGATTTGTTCTCAGAAACAATAATCTACCTTCCGGAGTGAAAACAGTCCGATTATAATGACAACATGATGGTCAATTTATATATTATAAATAAGAAAATTAATTTACTCTTCGTACTTTATGATTTTGTCTGACAATCCTCGTTTATAACAAGTAATATTATTTATAATACAAAAGCAATCCAACAAAACATTATTGGATACCCATTTTAGCCAAACCCGTAATTCCTATTACTGTTTTGATATCTTACCCTATTAATTATGAAAGATGCTTTTAGTTTGATTGCTAACCTAATAGATTTATTCTTTTACGCTCTCTAAGGGGTAGAATTATTCAATTATGATAGTAAAATGATAGTGGAAACGATGTGTCTTTTCAGCTTTGGAGACAGTTATTATTTCTCAGGACTACGTGGTATGATAGGATGTGATAGATTAATAATTACACATGTCAACGTCTTTATATTCATTATTGATTCTATATCAAGATGTATTAATATGTTCCATGAGAGAAATCAAGTAATCATGAATCTATAGTATACCTATCATGTCTGCAACAACTCTCAAATGTCTGAAAATAAACAGATATTCCTTGACCAATCAAATTAATGCGATTTAGATTGTGTGTAAGTTATGCAGTTTTGAGTTGTATCGGTTGATTTATTATGAACTAATGGAGACTTCGTTAATGTGACAGCAATAAAAATAATAATCAAAATAGACATCGAGTATGTAGAAGTCCGCATTCTACCTTTCTTCGAAAAAATGTGTGCAAACGCAAACGCTTTATAGTACCATTTAACCGTCAAGTGTCTAGACAAGTGTGACAAAATTCAACAAGGTCGACCTCTGAATTATAGGCTCCTGATTGGAACAGACTCATTAAGAATGTGGCGTGGTAAAACATGGAAGTGAGCATTTAATTCTCCCCTAACCTGGGGCAATAGCAAAAAAGCACAAGAAAGAACTGTAAAACTCAGTCGAAAATGGCTTTACTATATTTATTATATTGACTTGAAGTACAAAAACAACTGTAATGAAGAAAAATGACATAAAGTTCCGATCAAAGACTACTCAAGAGTTACTGAAAGCTAGTTCAAATTAAAATAACAATCAGGCGAAGTCGTAATAAGTCAACAATCCACCAAAGTCAAATGACGCAATAGTAAGCAATTATCGGTCACTGTTTGGCCTTCAATAATGAGGAAACCCCATATAATTATATAAAATGTCAAACAATAAAGACATGAAACAATTCAAATGAGAAAACCAACAGGCTGATTTGTGACAGTAAACGGAAAACAGATATGACAGACCGCAACCAACGACAAGCACTGATTTGCGCTGTTTAAACTTGGTAAAATAAACTTACTGAAGAAAAGTATGAGAAAATTAATTAATAAGTATCTACTTTCATAAAAAAAAAACGTAGAATTTTTTTTTAAATCACGGCGTTGTATAGATTTCACTAAAAGGGTTTCTTTTTCAAGTATTGTAAACTTACCTCTTGATTGATAATATCTTCTGTGGTGAATTCATGGTAAGTGTTCCTCTACACAACAAGTAGTTCAATTCTGAGAAAATTACAACAAGTTTAAGCAAATCTTGCTGTTTAATTGATCGGAAACTTGACCAAGCTGCTGTGTTTACTTAAACATGAAAGCAGAATGATAATAACAATGAAATGGATTTCAAATTCAGTTTGCTTCATCTTTCACATTTAGGACTTGACTATGGTTTTGACAGGACATGGCTGTGTATTTAATCATCATGCAGACTCTATTTTCAGTATCCTACTGCAAGATGAGATGACAAATTTTCTTAACCCAAATGTCAACCCTTGGCATTGCTTGGATGAATTAGCATTCTAACCCAATTTAACCTTTAAAATAATTAATACATTATGCATTATATATTCTCCGTCTTAGTTGTTAATATCATGTAAGGGAAAATCATGCACTTTTCCGAAATATATGTCTGTGTTACCAACATTGGAATATGAAGATCACTGATCATTTTCCTCTTGTAGTTAATATGTTTCCATCGGTTTTAGTTAGTAACCCGGATTTTTTTCTCTCAATCGATTTATTTTTGAACACCGGTATACTACTGTTGTCTTAATTAAGCCTATTTTTGCCTCATAAAAAATGTGTCTGCCTCACATTATGCATCATAGAATCAAAAATAAGAATCGTCTGAAAACTTAACATTACGACAAAAGATATCATTTGAATTTGCCAATTGTGAATCTTCATCTTTTTTGTAGCAGAGTTCCAGCATTGCCTACATAAGGAATATATAGATACATCCATATTGATTCTATTTTCTAGGGCTTGCGTTGCCTATCATGATTTCCTTGACGGATAGTTATTGCTTTCAAGGAAGCAATTGCATCAAGATCAACTTTTAGTCATCCCTTCTATTGTTTTACAGCCACCATCACGATTCAGTTCACCGTCATAGAATATATGTGTCCACTTTATCGTATCCACAATGCCGTTCCACTTTCTTCCATTGTTACATAACCAAATTCAATGTATACCTAGATTTTCAATTGCATGACCAGTACGGCGAGTGTCACATGTGGAAATGTTCATCTCCCTGAAGAACCTAAATTCACCCACGGTTTTTGCTAGGCTTCGTGTTATTTCTTTGGTACTGTGTAATGTTTTGTTATTGATTAGTGTCTTTCATTCTTTTGTACATTTGACTGTGTTGTGTTACGAAGTACTTGTTACAGTGGTATATTTTTAACGTAGTTTGGAGATATAATTGTATTGTTAATGTTACAATAACGCTTTATAAGTGTAGTGGCTCTTTATCACAGGTTTAATCAATATAATTGAAAACATTAAAGCATGATTTCAGTAAAAACTGTAAAATTGGCTGTCTATATACTATTTAATTTCGTATAGCAGACGTCATGAACACTGCCAAAGAACTCAAACTTTTAGTATGGTTTATAGACTTCCCATGGCTATAAACTAAAAATATCTAGACATTTTAGTCGGGATTCAAACAGTTAATAGGTAAATCAATCTTGATTCCAAAATTCAACAACAATTCAACAAAAACAGTATAATTTAAAACTTTAACAATAACTTTATTTGACAAAAGAGAAAGACTTGATTGTAAAGTACCATACATATTTAAAAGTGTGCGGTATATTTAACATTGCCCTAAAGGACGAGGTTTGGCTAGCCACAAAACCAGGTTCAACCAACAACAATTTCTTAAAATGTCATTATTAATGTACCAAGTCAGGAATATGGCAGTTGTTATCTAATAATTTGTTTCTATGTATGAAGAATTGTCGTTTGATTTTTGTTGCACTTAAGTGTTCTATTGTTTCGTTGTTTCCTCTCATATTTGATGTGCTTCTCTCGGTTTTAATTTGTAATCCCGATTTGTTTTCTCTCAATCGATTTTTGACTTTTGAACAGAAGTATACTACTGTTGCCTTTATCTATATCCTCATATTAAAAATCCAAATAAAATAGATATATGCATTCAAATAGACGATTGAGGCATCACTGGCAAACGCATTAATATTGAACAAACTAAGATAATATTCACCTGCAAGAAAAATTAATAATTGTAAAAGTCATACATGTCAGTTTTAAGAACTTCTAATACAAAGGTCCAAAAGGGCAATGGAGAGAACAATGAATACGTAAACGCGATTTTTCTGGATTCGTCTTCATCAGGAATCCTCATAATTTAACAGTTAAAAGCCAATGAGTTCTATTATCAAAAAGTAAAATAATAAAAATACCGAAATCTGAGGAAAATTATAAACAGAAAGTCCTAAAGCAAATGGCAAAATCGAAAGCTCAAACACAGCAAACAAATGGCTAACAACTGTCATAATCCTGACTAGGTACAGCATTTTCTTATGAAAATGGACATAACATGAATAATTAAATTCATCTAATCTTTGTCTGAGAACGACCACTATTTACTTTAAGTTATGTAAGAGTAAATTTCATTATTTTGTGTATTTTAAAAAAGAGTTCGATACATAGGGTGCTTCTGACAGTATGAATAAATATCTTTGTCTGCATGTATCTTTACTCTATTACAAGGAAATTTACTTTTTAGTAAAGTAATAAAACTATGTTAGGATAACGTTTCTATTTCCAATAACCATAAATTCTAAATGTGATTCACCTGGAAGGGCCAACCGATGCAATCTTCTAATTTATCTGCTGCTAATGCAAGTAGCATCTTGCCGTGAAAATTCATGCTCAAGCGATAAGATTTGCAGGGTGTTTTTACATAAAGATTGTTTCATTATAAATGCGAAAGACTTTAATTCATCGATATATGTCAGCGGTATGATTATATTATCGCTTGCTTTTCTAATTTGTGATTCTACTAATGCATAAAAAACATTAAAGATGAATAAAATTCTTCGCCTCCATATGGAAAAAGGTCCACCATAACAATCTAATGTACCTGAAATGTTAATGGACTAAAACATGCGTGTAAAAGGAAAATGACCATTTACAATATTTATACTGTTTTACAATGGTTTATCTTGTACAAAATATTTAATCGTTTAATATACTGTTATCTATATGCATATGAATAAAATACACAATAATTTAACTTTAAAAATATACATATAAAACAGAACTCGAGCAAAGAGGTATAACTATACAGCCGCTGTATATATTAGCTACAGAATCAAAATCGAAAAGTTTAAAAAAAAAACTTAAATGAACGTAAAAAGTCCGAACAATATAACCAAAAGGTGTGTCTACATTCTACAAGTATCCATATAATCAACAAATGCTACGTGTCATCACATATAGTCTTTGAAAACAGTGTTGCTAAAATTATAAATATTTCAAAATAAACGACGTATCTTATTCGTGAGTAAATAGACAAAATTGTCATGAAATATTGGTATTCGTGATATAATAATGGTCAGAATTTTGTAAACTTGACTACTGAAGGGCATGATATCTGCAAATTTTATAGAATTTTACATTGCTCTTTTTAAAGTTAATAACAGGATGAATATTTCAGTTGTACTTTTTTTTCAATTATCAGACTCCTCCTATATTTGAAAATAGCCGAGTTTGATGTCAATTGATTATAACATATCCTTCTAAAATTGTCCGTTCATAAATTTATAAATTTGAAAGAAACTAAGGTTTCAACTCCCTCAAGCAAAGTTTACCTTAGATGGATATGTCTATTTTTATATCATTTTGATGGTATAGCTCTTCAGCGGTTTCGGTTTCTTACACATGTTTCTGTCATCTTTTTCATTTTTCTATTTGCTATACCTAAACTTTATAATATTACCTGGTTTGTGCCAATTGGCAAATGCATAACAAAGACCTATAGATGTGAAGGTCTTCCATTATATTGGTATCTGGTGCATCTCCACATTTTAATATTTTTTGTCTAGAAAAAATGTTAAATCTACACATCTACTGTCGGTATAACCATGTAATCAGAGAATGTATCAAATGCTGTTAAACATGGTCAAAATCCCTTCAAATGTAAATGGTACCAGGCATTGTAACTATACATAAAATGTTGAAAAGTACAACGTCCCTCATTAGAACAAATTTTAATTATGAATGGAGGATATGTTCTACTTATATAAGCATGACCAGGAACTCAATTGAGTAGAAATAAGGATTTTGTGGTGTTCTAGCGTGCTGTTCTCGAGACGTAAATTAAATTTTAAAATTAGCATTTAATCTGATCGTTTCTGATATTGCAAGAAACATATTTGTTGACAAACGAGTCAATAATGGAAACAATTACACATTTTAATTTGATTACAAAATGGATCTTAGATTTCCATGATGATAAGGACCATATAAGATTCATTAGAAATGGTTATACAAATAACAATATTAGTAGAAACACAATCTTCTGATTAAAAGAGAAATTATTAATGGAAATTGGAAAAATATTTGTGGAGAAATCAGAAACCGTTACAAGAATTGTGGAATAGAAACTATAGTTCATTTACAAATGCTTTCATTCGATCTGTTATATTTGATGTAATGTTTGAAGAAAAGAAGACATGTTTGCCAAGTCTAATTGTAATATTCTTCAGTATCATACACTAGAAGGTATTACTTGTACATAAAACAGTTTTATGATTAATCTGGCTCTGCTATTACCTGTGTATGATACATGAACAACATTGATACTCATCACCAACAAGTGTTCCTCTTGATGAAATATACACACACATATTATATATAGTTGGACTCAGCTCGACGTCCGAACTCAAATTCTTTTCTTAATTAAATTGGAGTCAAATATTTCGTCACAATGAAGATCTCTTTTAATCTCAAATATGTTCTAATCTTTTCTTTCTAAGTCGACGTCTTTTTCTGCACCTGACGGAATACATACATCTTTTATTTGGGTGAGATAAGGCTATTTAAATCATATCCCCGATATGTTAAACGTATTTTAAGGAATTGATGTGTAGATAGGGTGTAATGAACACAGACAAATAAAATTTAGGTTTGCATAATATTATGGATGTGTCGTGTAACTAAGCCATACACTAACAGCCGGATATCTAGAAAATGTGTGTGTCAGATTTGCGTTCAATGTTCAACACCGGTGCAAAAGTCTGTATCCCCCTAATTACAAGACAATGAATTCATTTCTAATGAAGTGTCCTCTACTCCCGTTTATATCGGACTCATTGCCATCTAAAACAAATGTAAAGTTATATCCATAATATTATGCAAACCTTTATTCCATTCGTTTGATGTGTTTGAGCTTTTGATTTTGCCATTTGATTTGGAACATTCCTTTTTGGATTTTCCTCGGAGTTCAGTATTTTTGTGATTTTACATTTTACCTCCTTTTTACTAACAGCACAAGCAAAAATAACGCATTGAAATAAATTAGATTATGATTTTGTTTAAATCTTTTTATTATGAAAACGAATATATTTTACATATTGTTTAAATCATGGACATTTTTCATATTGTTGTGCGTATTTAAATATTTTTTCTATTTTCTATCCCCGGCTGAAAATAGTCAAGCTGGAGTTTGGTGTTGTTTAAGTAGACAAGTCAAATTGCTAGATTCTTGCTTCATAAGAGATTATGATACATATTGCTGCAAACGTTTTTGATTTTGCGGATTTTGAAACACAGTACGATATCAACATGCATTTAAATAGGATTTTTACCATGATTTGACTATTACGCATATCATTTGATGTTTTCCCTCACATTGCGTTTTAATATCGTCACCTTCTCCGTTAAGGAAACGTAAAAATCCTGTCACCATATTTACTGTAAAACAGTCTTTTAGAAAGTCAATGCACATCTTCGTTATTGTTTAGTGCACATTAGTTTGACAATTGCCATATTTCTAGCGTATTTTATTAGCTATTTTAATTTCCTGTCCACCTTAAGACAGCATAATAACCAGATATTCCACTGTTTAATATCAGACTTAATAGTTGATAGTTGCCAACAAAAGACATTTGCTTTTCTCTAATGTTTCCTGGTAGAATGCTTTTCCTGGAGTTCTTTAGTTTATTCTGTCATTGAAGAATACAATAAATAGGCCATTTGTTAGCCATAATTTCAAATTTAATTGGACATCCACCTGTGAAAACCTGACTTTATACCTTCTTAAATTCAATATAATTGATAAATTAGAATAGGGCGTTAGGATAGCATGGTTACTTTAGACTAAATTGTTTTATCGAGCTATGGTGCATTTTTTACAAGTAATAACTATTTACTCAGAGGAAAATGAAATATTATGGTATTCAATCTCCTTCATTTAAGATACAGTTCATATGGTAAAAAAAGAATTTACACTTAATGTGTGGTGTTTCAAACATACTTTCTTTTCTGTGTGGATTCGTGTGAGTTATGAATTACTTTTCTTATATTTTACAATAAAAACTTTGATTTCAGAATAAGAAAATGTCAAGCTCATCTTTAACTATTTTTCTTATATTCATTATTTTAAAATCTGTTTACTTATTGATCTCTTTGAGCAAATGTATTTTGCGATCGTAAGCATGAAAAGTTATGTGGTGTTTACGATTGCATTGTCAGTTCTTTTCTGACTTACGAGTTTGACGATTCCTTTGGTTTCTTCTACCTCTCTCTTGTGGAGGTTTAAAATCACATCAGTGCGTAATTGACCTTAATAACACCACAAAAAAATACAACAGAACACATACTTATCTTTAATGCTCGTTACAGCTGCTATGGTAACACCAAACACCCTTACCGGTCATGCGCTAATGTGAAATACTCGACATATGAGTTTTAAAAAGCCTCAACAGTTGAATAATTGGCAATTCGATAACTTTTCCTGTGTTATCGTATTTGGAAAGGGCAACAATGTGTTTACTGCAGTAACTATATACTGACTGAAAAGTGTTTTGAAACCATTTTTTTGTTTATTTGTATATCAAATGGCGACATAACATGAGCGAAACACATTGTCATTTTTTTATATATCATGTTTTTTTCCTTATACTTGTATTCTCTATATATCCCCTTGTGGGCCCTTATTTGGTAATAAAATATATCTTATCTTATCTTATTTTATATCGAGAAAAATTTTAAAGTCTTGATATTTGGATGGATATTGATACAAAGGACCAAAGAACAGGGTATCTTACCATAAGGGGCTTCAATCATAACCAAACTTAATCCCCATAGCAAGTTTCGAAATGCTTCGATTAAAAATCGGTTTAGTTTACTTATAACTGATCTCACATACTATATTATATTATACTTACTATATTAGTTTATCATATTCAGAGTAAAAAAAAACTTCGTATAAGAACGCAGTTTTAATCATTATCGGGTTTTTTTTATTGTTTACTTATAACTGGAACTTATAATCGATAGAGTCCTTGCTAAGGAGGAGTTCTTTTTGAAAGGGAGATAATCTGATGTTCAAGTTTTTTTCCACTTTAAAAGACTGAATGTATTGACATGGGCCATCTAGTTTGTTAATTAAGTACACACACCCTTTCAATCTGCCGCAAAGACAAAAAATGTATAAAAGCTTTGTAATTAAATAAACTAGAAGTATCGTTATAACAAATTCAATCAGTTTTGTGACTGAAGACATTCGTATGAAATATTTAGAAAGTAAATTCTCTTTAACCCTGAATAATGGCAGACAATGTGAGAAATCTCTTCCTTGTTTCGTGTAGTTCTATGTTTGAGAAATGTCATTGGTAGAAGAAATTGACAGTGTGTAAATTATCATCATCATCATCATTAATTTATAACTGGAGTTCATAATTCCTGCTAGATAAGTAAACTTGCAAACCTTAGGAAAAGAAAGGATATTGGATGGTTTTAATGAGACAACGATCCCATGAAATACTGGCATAAGTAGCCAATATATCAAAGTATCAACTATTCATCATTATTCTTCTCGTAAATTTTTTTCACAGAAAAATTAAGTATTATATTTGTTTGTTATATAAAAGGATTTTCTTATAATTAAAACTAAATAGAAGAGCAGTTGAGTTAAATAATGAATTATGACCGATATTGCATTTGTGTTCTCTTTACAGCTTGGTACGCAGTAACTGAGATGTTACAAGTAAAACGATATCTTAACGCAAGCAGACAAATAATAACGAGGTTGAGGAAATGGCCTATCAGGTAGTGGTATCAAAGCTGCAGGAATTAGACAAAGTGTTACCATTGTTGCCGAAATAGTATATTCTAGGTTATAAAACCGTCATTGCCCTTATATTGAACAAGGTTGAACTAGTGGTAATTTATCATACTCTACTCGAGCTCGTGCAAAAATATATTGCTCGGGGTAACCGTATCATTCCTTAATATCTATACTAGTAAACGAGAAGACCTCATTTTGTGTGTCGCTTCTCTTCTTTCCACAATAAATTAATCAACACGCCTCTGTGTCCTATAGGTACAGTGCATAGTCGCATTTGTCATCCATTCATATGATTATCTAGATTGAGTTATTTTGGGAGAAAAACGAATTAAAAAAAACATCCGGATATTGTCCCGTCGTTGGACGAAATTTAAGTCAGGTTAGACTTCTGGTTTGCGTTTTTCTGTATGTTGTGTTAAGGTGGCACGGTAGTATTTCCTGGACCATAAGGGATAATGATAGCCTTTTTAGAATTTTCACCACTTTCTAACACTGCAAAAAAATCTACATTCACAGTTAACTGAAGTACTTTCATTTTACTATTCAGAAATGAATTTGAATATGTATCATGACCGTTTACTTTTTTTGCTATTTTTAAAAACCTAAGGCCACTAGTACTTTTAGGTATTTTATGGTGCAGTGAATACAAAATTTAAAAAAAATCTCAAAAATTCATTTTCATCTGTATGTAAAATTATTTCATATTTTTCTACACCTGATTCATCCCTCAGTTTGGGAAAGTATGTTCAGTTGATACTGTATTTTTTGTCCAGTCACACTGTTTAGATACATTTACCTAAGTAGGGTACACAAAAGAGCAACCTAAATTCTGGAATGCAAATACTACCGTGCCACCGTGAACATACATATACTACAAATAAAGTGTATTTTAATTCTATCTGCTATCATTTTCAAGTTTACTATCCGCGGCGGTCACAGAGTTTATTAAATAGAAAGGGTCTGTATACTATATTAGTTGACCACCATGGATCGATTAGTAAACTTAGAATTGGCAGTAAATAAACTTTATTTATATAGTAATGAATGTTCATAATATACAGATAAGTGCTAAAATTATTCATGTGAACTTTTGATACCTTTTCTGAAATTCTCCAGTTATTAAATCTTTTACAAAATTCATTGATTACAAAAAAAATGTATGATTGCCATGTTGAGACAACTCTCCATAAGAGACCAAAATGACACAGAAATTAACAACTACATGTATTATAGGTCACTGTACGGCCTTCAACAACGAGCAAATCTCCTTACTTAAATGCTCATAACATACTAAATGCATATTCATATTAAAATTAATAGAAAACCAAAAATTGGGAATTTTGGAAATGAAGGAGGAGGGATAAAAAAAAACATTTTCCTGTCTCCAATAACCTATGACTTATGATACTTTTGCTGAAATTCTCCAGTCATTCAATATTTTACAAAATTCTTCCAACAACACTTTACATACTTTAAACTACGCTGTGAATGCCCGCAATTTCGCGGGTGTGTTCTGGTAGCTATAATGTCCGCTAGTATGACATGCACCGTTCATTATACAATACGTTGAGGGTTTTTTTTTTCATCTTATTTGTGCCAGCTCAAAGTAGCAGTATTCTTATTCGGTTACAGCATCTTGATTTCGAGTCGACCATTCGTAGCTCTGGTTCTTTATTTCCCTTTACAAAGGAGAAAATATCTAGCATTTGTTTTTATCAAAATAAAAGATGTGCAATAATCATGGTAACTCATCTGTGACACAAATATTTCGCAACCGGTTACATTCAAATTTTTAGCCTTATGAAAATTCAAATTAAAAAAAAAATGAATGTGTGTTTTATGCGCAAGTGGTTCAATTTTAATATAGACTACGTGTACATGGACTTCTACATATGTCATCATGTCACAATATTGAGAAATATGCTGCTATTGCTTCCTGTTTTCGTATTCGCCTACAGCTTGTTCTCATGCAGAAATAACTTTAGAACTTCGACAAGCGTGGGTGGAATATATGAAGAATAAAAAGATAAACAAACGTGCAATGTAAAAAGTGGAAATTGGTTCTGAAGGATAAACAAAAATATATACTTAATTTATTTAACAACTATTATGAAAAAGTTTAAATAACAAACGGACATACATTGCATATATGTTAAAAAAAAAAAAAAAAAAAAAAAAAAAAAAAACAACTCTATCATGTCACTTATTTTGTACGTGCTTTATGATTCTGTGTTGATATTTCTAATCAAGGTCCAGATCGGTAAATTTCGGCACTAATAACCGAAAGTTAATCAGCAGCTTAAGATCTCGATCAACAATCACCGAAAGAATTTTAGTTGTTGATTTTACGTTATGGATTCGTAATAGATGTAAAACAAAAACGCCCACGGAGGACTTATTTTAGAATGCACGCATGCATTGGTTCAATAATTTCTGTACAAGATACTCGTTTCACTAGTCTGTTTAATATTTTCACTGCTTTATTCGGAAATTTCAAAAAAAACATTTTGTCAAAAGTGAAATAATATATTTTTGTAATTATATCCAATATTTTCATGTAATTTAAATTGAAAACATATAAGAATCATTTAGTCAACGCAAAGTCACTTCGACTGAAACCCACTCATTCATAACAGCCTTTACGTACGTATTGTACGTCACAAACAGATACGATATCAGAATGAAAAAAAAAAACGGAAATCTAAATCTCTTAATCCGTGTGGTTTTTTTTTTAATGTTGTTATCGGGTCGTTGTGAATCTTCAGTGTGGGAGTTGTATACGGAAACACCATATAAAAGATAAGTAGTGTGAGAAATAATATATTCATAAAAATATTGGTCACATGATGGCGGTCAATGTTTGTTTACTATAAACACGTGTTTGCGGCGTTTATATTAGTTTATGTGGGGTTTAATTGGATGTCATAATTCCCCTTTATCTGCTGCTAACGAAAATCGTGATTAACATGATTGAGTATTATTTAAAGAACTTGTTGATTTTACTGAAAGTTTTTTTTGTCAAATATGTCAAGTTCATGACAAAAGGACTTGTTGAAGGATTTGAAATGATTCGATTTGCCAAAAAAAAAAGGCAGCCGTAAGAAATTGTGTCACCCACCCACTCAAACCTATTGGGCTGATAATAAGTAATGAGGGTAAATATTTATATAAACCTATAGTACTAGTAATAATAAAAAGAATGAAACCAGTAGTGCTAAAAAGGGGAACATGGATACAGATTTAGCATTACAACATTTATCCAAAGATAAGACTATCATCAGACACAACTGAAATTGGTGTCCTTTACTTACGACAATGTCATATTCTTAGTTGCGACATGTTTGAAAAACCCACATTGGACAGGGATGTACCTAGATTGGTATGCATACTTCAGTTGAGGTTTTAGGATATATGGTGTTTGCAATAAAGATTATATGTATGATGTTGCACCACTGGTCACATCTATCCTATATGTCGTTTTATTTAATTTATAAATAATATTCGTTATTTAGCTTGTCGAATTTTCAATGAATATAATAAATTTGGTGATACAAGAGAAGGTCGCGATAATATTCTTATGAAAAAATTGTCCAATGTAAAACATGGCTTACCTCTACCTTAATTAGCTAAAACCAAAAGTAAAGACGCAAAAAACTAATATTTCAAGTTTTTTGTACTAGCGAATTATAATTTATTTTTTATTTGAAAATTATAAATTGCTTTCTTTAAACATAATGCCTTCGTAGACTATTATCATACACTATTTAAAATTAAGTGAAGTTCAAAGAACGTATGTAGGCGTTTAAGGGCACTTAAAGTTGTGTTCTAAAAACCGGCGGCGGCAAATATTGCACGAGAGTAAACTAAAAAACCATTAAGAAGATGCTTAATTATACTGGAATTGATTTATTGGTTCTTTGTCCATTATAAAGTCCCAATATCGGTATAGATACAATTTTCTAGAAATGGTAAATATTTTTCTTCAGTAATCTACGACTGTTTAGCTAAATATGCCGAAGCTATTCTCAAACATATCTGAAAGCATTTAACGATTTCTTTAATGGAAAAGTGACTTTTGTTGACAAAGTTAGTTAAGCTTGTTTGAAAACAGATTCGGATGATTCTATAAAGAAACACAGTGTACAATGTCTTCATCAGTCCAATAGTTAGATAAACAAACAATATAATGGAGTATATCGACTGAGTTTAACAAGACAAAGACAATTTATTATCTTGACATCTTCAATACTTAGGACAGAATTCTAATGTTTGTCTTAGACTAATGGTGTAGGACAATAGTTTTTATACAAAGATTATATGCCAAGAACCTTGACAGAAAATTAGAATAATTCTATAACTCTCGGTAGATTTAGAAATTGCTTGCTTTACTTCGTGTTTTATTTTCTTGTTTCATTTTGGTTAAGAAATATACGAGTAGAACTATTCATGTTATGATTTTATCAGTTTAAAAACATACGGTCCTTAGTAAGTTCATGTCCTTGTGTTGATTTTAAACAATTAGAATCAGCAAGTAAAAAAAACAAAATAGTTATATAAATTCATTTACTAACGATTCATTTGTCTACTTTTCTATCTAGGATGTTTGTAAAACAAAATCTAATTAAACTATTACTTTATTGAGGACTATATAGGCCTATAGATTTCCATCTGAATATACAAGGATGCAAGAAACAAAAGAAATAATGATTTAAATTTTCGAAAAGTCGCAATTTTTCCTGGAATTCATAAGGATATTTAATATTTTATAGAATCATGCTTGAAAACGGAAAATGTCTAAAAAAAATAATAGCGCCAATCGTATGTACTAAACAAATGTAAAACAAAAAATTGAAACAATTATGTATAGCCTGAGCTCATGGATTTAAAAAGAGCATGGGTAATGTTAATGAAAGTATCACAAGACACATCTAAGGATGGTTAGAATTGTATGAAAGATTAGACTACAGTTTGAAACTCATACTGGTCTAGAAAGTCTATATATCTATATACGTAATATATCAGCATCTTTCAAATAATCTACTGTATAAATCTGCCCCTATATCGGCGAATTAAATAGATACACAATGACCTATTTCAGTGTGTTTATGCCAAAAAAGAAAGATGAAAGATACCAGAGGGACAGTCAAACTCATAAATCGAAAATTAACTGACAACGCCATGGCTAAAAATGAAAAAGACAAACAGACAAACAATAGTACATATGACACAACATAAAAAAATAAAGAATAAGCAACACGAACCCCAATTTTATTATACAATATGTTTTACATATTTATGTTTTTCAATGTTTTATGTTATACGCAATGTTTTTTTTTTATGTATATTGGAATGTATAATGTCATACAAGTGGTGAGACTTTAATAAAATGTTGAATCTATATTAGATATAAGGTAATCGTTTACATATCTTTACAGTGGAAGCTCAAATTTGATGAAATGATTTTTTTGCGCAAGTGAAATGCCGCATTTTTCTCTTGATTCACTATATATATTTTTTTTCTAAGATGAATAGTAGTAAAATTAATAATATGTTCTTCTTGATAAATCTATAATTCATAAAATGATTAAACAGCATAAGCAAAAAAAGCTACAATAAAAGAGAGATAATTGGAGCATTTATGTTTAGTTGGAGACGTGCACACATTTTTAGTCATCTTTTTATCTAAACACATATTTAGTCTGATCCCCGTTGGGTATTTGAATGTCTCTTCGAAAATCATCTACCAAACCAATCTGAACATATTACGCACAAGACTACACCGTATAGAGCTTTAGCACATTTTTTTTAAACCAAAACGTCTATCAACTGTTCTGTGAATTGCATTTGCGCCAACCAGGATTTCATTTGCATCAATCTGCATTTTATTTGCGCAAAACAATATAATATCTTCGCCCAAAACTATATTTCATTTGCGCCGAAATAGTAACATAGCAACATAATTGACGCATATACAATGCGCCAACTATGTTACTTGATATACTTTTAATTGCACAATTTGAAATTTATGATGGGGAGGGGTTATAAACAATGACTTCAAGATTGGTTGTCCTAAAAAAAAAGGCTTTAATAACTAGTTTAAAATTTCACTTTCACATGTTGGAAGGAAGAAAAAAAAAGATAATCTAAAAATTGTTTACAATGTATTGATCATTTTTACTTTTGTAACAGAAGAAATCTTAATTGTTTGGGATGGCTAACAAAAAAAATGAATGACATAAAAAGAAATACTACAAATAAGAACCAATTGTACTTCAATCATTCCTTTAAACTGAATTCAAAACCTGACGCCGTGCATCATTCAGACTTTAACACTAATACAATAAAACTAAAAGCTGTCCAAGAGCAACGTTTCCGATCTACGGAGAAAAAAAAATTATCATCGATCTTGTGGCTTTACAAAAATCAGGGAATCTCTTTTAAGAAATTTCAATAGAAGGATACATTTCTTTATCAAAATATTAATTCGTGTTTATTTAGCAATTTACTGAATATAAAATCTTAATTAAATTTCATTAGGACTAACCCTACTTAAATGAACTAATTTACCACTTTCTGTAGGACTAGATTCCAACCTCTTTAGAATTGAGATAATACAGGCTTTGTCATATTTGGTTGTTATAGACAAATGTTCAAAAACCTTACAGTGCCATCAGGTGCAATGCTGACGAATAAAAGAGAAAAATGTTGCTTAAAATGATTAGTAAAGTTAATGCATTGTTCAGAAAACAAATCACAGTAAAGAAAAGAAACGGAATGTGACCATGTATAAAGGCGTACTAGCAGTAGTTTAGTATTTTAAAGTTACGAGCTTGCGAAGTTTCATTTAGTCATCTTCCAAAGTGAAACTCTCAAGGGCATTGCGTCCCTGAAAAAAGACATCATATACATAACCAGTTTAATATGTCAAAAATATCTCCAATGTTAAATCATGCGTGTGTTCTATCTGTCATATTTAAAAACAAACCAAAGCAACATTTTAGAAAGAAGGCTAGCCTCGTAAATGTAGGTTAAGTAATTGCAAAATTTGGAATAGGGAGACTTTGTTATAAATCATTTTTTTAACATTTGTAATAACCCTTCAAAATAAAAACATCAAAATGGAAGAAGTATTTGCACTTTTATCCGTCTATACAAATCCGCGGTCTTTTTTCTGGGACATTTGAGAATAATGACATATTGACATATTAATAAGTCGGTTATACAGAAAAATGAGACAATTTCATTGGATATAAAAGGGCCAAAAGAAACACTAAAACATAGAATTTGTGTCATTTAGATACATGTACGGACCATTGTTTTCGATTGTTCTTCAGATTTCCGATTAGTCTTTTCCCGGATATTCTCAAATTTTCCAAAATTTATCTAACGATGCAAATCTGGAACATTGTTGCCTTAGAAAAGTATTTATTATCAATAATCTCTAATTGTAATGAGATGTCTGTATTTTAGTGAAGTTGAAGTGTCAAAGCCGCCAACATTTCCGATTGAGTCATCAGGTCATGTCAAATTATTCATTCATGAATTTTGAAAATACTATTTCCTACAATATAACCTTGATCTTACTTTCTTCCTTAAACATAGGAAATTGACAATTAATGTCGGAATACTTTTGAAAATTAGAGCGCGCAAATTTTACAGGTTCACTTGTTTTTCAGAAGCGGATAAGAAAGCTTTAGGTACTGCATATAAAATTTAAAATAACCTAAAAAAAAAACTAGTAAAATTCTTTAAATGTACATAGACAAGGTCTCATCTTTTGTTCTTGCTTTCAAAAATGGCAAACTGTTTTAAATACATCAAATATCCTCCGTCATACAGCAGTTCGCATGATATGATTCGCTCAGATTTCAATAATTGTGTCCTTGAAATTTTTCTTGTATGTTTGCTCTTGGCTTTCATACTTTGTGCATCTTCTGATTAACATTTTGATGTCAACAACGGCCATGAAAATAGACCAGAATGATATTTATAATGATAATAATTTAAATGAAATATCTTTTTGAGGTAAGGTTATTGCATATAACTAATTTTACCCAAAACTACTAGTAAAATGATCAATGACGACATCATGTCCATTTCTGCACTAGATAGATATATCCTCACATTCATTGTTCATTCAAATATCAAGTTAAACGTTCCAACGATTGAGTTTTCTTATTAATTTTGCATATTCATGCACAATTACTGGATTGTGCTTCCCTCCTTTTTATAATGTATATGTAAGATAATATGTTTAGGTAACGGATTTGTATATATAACTGTATGTATGAGATATAATTGTGGCTGGTCACTTCGTTAAATCAAAACCATCTTTAAACTAGACTGAAATAGTCGACCAAATTTGTCTTAGTTGCACTCATCCCTCAAGGTCACACGACTCATTATTGGACATTTACATTTATTACTTAGCAACAACCTTTGTGACATTGTGCTTTCGAGTGCACTCTGGTTTGACTGCCTTCTTGATCCTCATTATTAGATTTTTGCGTTTTGTCAGACTTGTTTTTTCCTCATATTTTTTTTCTATAGTGTATCCCCTACACCTTTCCCCTTCCCCTGTCCCGATCTTAGTAATAAGTGAAATTCACTTAAATAATATTTAGTTTAGCACAATTGTAGGACACTAACACAGGTATATATATTATAATATCGCATTGACTTATTCACTTATTGAGTAATTCCTTTACATGTTCCAAACTTTAAGTTCCAAGAAACTCCGTAGTTACATGATAGGAATAGTATAGGATTGATCGAATTCTTCTGTCTGAATAAGATCTGTCCCTTCTGTTCTTAATGTCTGTAAACTTAACATATCAAGTTGAACGTTTTTATTCCACTCTGTAAATATAATTTAATAGATCTTTTTAACTTCAGCAGGAAATTAAACTAACTAATAAAACGGAGCTATTGATTTCTTATAATATGTCTCCAGTTTACTTCTTAATTATCAGTTTTGATAAATATTTTATAAATCACAGTAAAAATTCTAGATGAAATTTCAGATAACTATTAGGTAATTTATTGCTTTGGTGCTATTTTATTTTTAATTGGTACTTTATCGGTAAATTATATGGAGGAGAGATTTTAAAATTAGCACATAAAATACTTCCTCTTTTAGTAAATTGATCGTCATTTATTTCTTTAATTTTGTTTGACGTGTGTCGATCTTGTTTCAATATGTTGCTAACCGTATATAACATTTTAATAAACGGATATACATATATCGTTATAAAAAAAAAATACCAAACCTTTCTTTTATCATTTGAGAAAACATTCTCCTTTTTAAAAAAATATACTGCAGTAGCCAAAAATTACAACCATTGATCAATGATGTACGTCGTTAAGTTGACAAAACGAGTCACTTTGCTATACCAGAACAAGTGTTTTTTTTCAAATTAATCATGCTACATGCTGTGTCGAAACATATTTACTGAGCTTAAACAATCTTCGGTGCTGTTCACGAGCTATTTAAAAAAAACTTTAGACGCTTCTTCTTTCTCTAAACAGAGAAAACGCACATGTTTGCTTGCTAATGATTAAAACAAGACCTTAAATCCGAAGACATTGTCCAATTGTGCCATGGAATTCCATGGATCAGAAAAGGGTAAAATCCACAGTTTTCTGAAAACGTGAAACATCATGCGACAACTGCATATGTATTTAAAGTAAACAAAGCTACCTTTATATGAGTGTAGAATGACACGAAGTTAATAGCAGCATTCTTTAATACGACTTAATATTGTTCATTATCATAACTTTTGTTGCTATTTGATGCTTTTATTAAGATTTCAGTGATGTTCGGTACCGATTGTCTGTGCATTTTGTTAGGCAATTGACCGAGATGAAAAATGGTTGATTGGGATTTCGAAGAGCTACGTTTACTCTACAATTTTAACTTTGAAGAAGCAAATGTGCCTGTTCGAAGTCGGGACCAACAACAGTCAAATCTTAGTGTTTCTTCATACCTTGGGGTTTTTAGTTTGTATTTTTTTGGATTGAGTATATCGGATGGATTGTTAATCTTTGATTATTGTTGTATCTTGGATAGAAACTACCAGTGTGCTCATAACAATGAAATATGTCAATTCACTGAGTCTGATATACTGTTTAGTAAATTAAGATTGTTAAAATGTTTGTTACAAATTACTGAAAATTCAACAGTGGACCTAAGGGGACGACCACTTGATATTCTGGGGGGGGGGGGGGGGCAGGAGGATTTTGAAAATAAGTAACTAGGCCTTGATAATCACAAAAATAAATGGTTTGTTCTGTTGTGGTTTGAAAATAAATTACTTGACTTGCAATGTATTGAAAATAAATAACTCAGCAGGTCTAATCAAAAGTATGAGATGGCACCAGATTCTTCATAAATTCATCTTTTTTCAACAAAAAAATTGCCTCTGGCAAACACTGCCCAAATTGTTTAATATTAAAAGTATAAATATTATTTAAATATACTTGAAATGTCTGTAAATTGGCTTCATTTAACTTGAGGTATGTTTTCTCAGAAACACTTACCTCACTTTTATTACAGGGCCGTAACTACATTGAGGCACATGCCTCGTGTAGAAAATTTCAAAATCAAACGCTTGTCTCCATATCAAATTGTTTTCACGTCGAGTGCCTTGCAAGAAGCAAGTTCTGTTGTCCCTAAAAATAGCCCCTGATTTTTCGGGATCAATGTTTCTTATTTATTTGTCTTTTGTTCATTGATTGCCCTTCTGCATTCTGTTAGTGTTCCTTTTTTAATTTATTAATTTTGTTATTAACTTGATCATGACTTTAAAAAACAGAGGCCCCAGACTTGAACTATGTGAATTACATTTTTGCTTTATCATGCATATTGGTCTATTGATGTTGTTCCTAAAAACTTAAGTCTTACACTGAATGTATACATTTTGCTTTGAGACCAAAAATAAGAACGAGTCTGGGGAACACCCAGAAAGCATGATTTTGCATTATTTCTTCTAAAGCTTCTAGTGCCTTCAGTGGCTCCAAAACCCTTAAAAAATAAATTTGCCTCGCTCCGCTCGGCGTACCATGTTTGCCAATACTTTTGAAATAGGCTAGACACAATCAATCTTTAATATTGTGTATGGAAGCAATATATGTATATGCAGTTGGGAATATAGAAGATTCATTTCTGCAGAGGATGATGATTAATTCTGATTAGATGGTACATGATGACTTAACTATACATGTATCATTTATAATTTATAAACAACTAATTAAAAATGTATGTTTTCGAATATTTTAAATATAGTTATGAAAATAAATAATCAGTCCTTTGCTTTAATGAAAATGAAAAATCTTGCTTCAATAGTGCAGAAAATAGATAACATGTCATCTTAGTTTACAAAAATAAATAACCGATCCAAAAAAAATCCTCCTGCCCCCCCCCCCCCCCCCCCAGAATATCAAATGGTCGTCCCCTAAGTCAATATATTCAACAACAAAAATCAAAGACCAAATATTTACAATTGCTTATATTATAAGACCTGTCGCACTTGACAAAACTTTCCTTAATTTAAGTGTTTTCTACTTTTGAACTTCTTTGATCTATAAATACATAGATCTAAACATTTTGTACAAATTTACCACGTATATTTACATTAAATATTGAGCAACATTTAAGCATAAATAAATAACAACGTACCGAACCCTTTAAAAAACTAATTCAAAAAAGGGCAGTCATAAAATCTGACAAAATCAAACACTGACAATCAACAGAAAAAGTAAAAAAGAACTGCAATAATTCGAACTACGTACATTAATTTTCCGAAGAAAATTGTTGGTTAAAATCTGGTTTTATGTATAAAAAAAAAGTTAAGTTACATAAGTTATATAAAATAACATGTATCAAATCGCAACTATGTTGAAAACGATTAAAAAGGTTTATATGGAAAACTCATTATGACCATTTCGGTTACGAACCACAAAGGCGGATACAGGGGGGGGGGCTAGGAGCCCCGGACCCACTTTTGTGGGACACATTTGGTTGATTATATATGGAATCACTGAAGCATGACTTGAGCGGCCCCTTATAAAAAGTTTTAGATCCGACACTGAAGTCATGGCGCTAACCCAGTTTTAATTAGCGTGGGGCGCTGTCTTCCTGCGGAGAAGGCTTATTTCGGTTTATACAAAATATTTGGCATATAAATCACATACACAATTTGGCATATCAAAATTATCCGCTTTTTACTTGGCTGCTGGTGTACCAGGACAACGTTGCTGCCGTTCACTGCTGTTTGCTTGGCCTAGCTTTCTTTCTGTTCCTACTTCTGGTGGCACCATGTTTATTAATTATTTATTTATTAATTTTTTTGTTTTTTTTTTATTTTAAACAAAATTATTTTTATATTATTTTATTATATTTATCTTTATATCTTTTATTTTATTTATTTATTTACTTATTCATTACTTTTTTTTTTATTCATTTATTTATTCAAATTTTTGCTCTATTAAATTTTTATTAAACTTTATTTATCATTCTAAATTATGTCAATTACCACATGGTAAAAATTAAATTATTTAATGCCCAAAAAGGCGCAAGCCAGGGCCGACCGTGCAAGGACTGTATAGCCAGTCAAGGTCGTTAAAAACTTCCATTTGTTGCTGAAGTCATCATGTGGTACTTTACGACAAGTATTGTACCAGTATTGATGACTCCTTGTTATATTAAAAGTCCCGTCTATATTTTTCAAAACATGTGTATTGTCTGTTCTTTGGGAGATGATAAGTCAACCAAACTGTACGCATTTTTAACAATCGGAGACTAATTGGAAATAGAATTGTTAATCCAATGAAATGGTCGGTGATAAAGACAACCTGTTTTCTATTCGGGCACGGTAATAGCATGATATCAACAAAAAGTTCAAGTTCAATTCGATTAAATAAAACTAATTAAATTATTTTACATCTTTGCAGAGTCTGCGTACGTCATGGTCGTCCCTCAATATATCTAAATAAATCTTTGTGAAAAAAATAAGTAAAGGCGATCAAGCATATTACGATTGGATCGTGAAAATATATATTTTCAAAAAGACACATGTAAGGTCAGAATGATTTAATGAAAAAAAAAAGAAAAATTAGAAATGTATCTACCCAAACGGTTTAACGTTATAATCAGTACCGGAGTGAAATAAAAGTTCTAACATATGCTGCAATAATGCAAAAGGCAGATTGCTCACCAACATTTCAGGGAAATACATGATGTAAATGCATATATTTTTTTTATTATATAACTGGTGTCCTAACAATGGAGTCCCTAAAATTAGGGGGAAGATACATATGGGACTTTCAAAACTCACAAGTCAGGGAGATAATTACGACACCATAGCAAAAAAAAAAAACGAAAAAAAAAACAAACAGGTTCACATAACTCTACAAAGAAAATTTGTCACTATTTTTAAAGTTCTTAAAACATTTCTCCCTCAACATGCGAAACAATTGCCACTGGACGTAAAGCAACCAGCAATCTATAACACCTAAAATTATTGTGCGAGAGCATATTTTTTTAATGATTCACATAGTGTTATGTGTTGATTTTTGTGGATTCTGAAATAATGGTTGTATTTTATTTAACCTCATGCACAGTAGCATTGTGTAATAATAAACAATTATGACAGACACGTTTGCTTTTTACAGATTTTTTCCGCCTTTTGATGATACAACGGATTTGAATATAGATTTGAAACTAACTTGTATTCAATTACCCCAGATCCTTTCACTCCGACAAAATACTTACCTCCAGTTACTTATTCTTTCGCGATCATTTTTCTCGATAAACAAAATGACTGTGTCGTTGTCATTTTTCAACTTGTGTTTGATTCTTGAATGATGCCGATTATGCTTATTTCATTCTTCAAAGCGGAAAAAATTAAAAATCCATTGTACAAATTGTCTAGGTATTTTTTATATTTACTGTGTAAGATTATTGATCATTGTAAAATAAATAGTATATAAATCTCTACTTACAGGGAGAAACAAAAATCATTTAATCTCGACAAGTTTTTAAACTTAACACGTTTCTCACCTCACGTGGCTTTGTCTTTGTTTTTTATATGGTTATATTTTTCATGATTATGTCTTATTATTTATCTAGTACTTTTTTTTTTATTAAAAACATCTGTTTGTGATTACTTGACTCGTGTTAAATTCATCGACCTTTTCTTAAGAAAATCTTAAGATTAAAACAGTTACGGGGAAATCAGTTTTACGAATAAACCACCAGTGTTTGTCGTCAGATTTTTTTGTAGATATAGTCGTTGATTTTACTAAGCTGGTTGTATTCTGAATAGACTTAATAATACATATCAACAAGATTCCTGCATAACTTATGGTCATGCAAGTATGAAATAATTAGAACTGTTTCTGAAGATATGACTATTTTGTATCTCAAAAATAACCATGCATATCATTTTAATAACAGCGTGCACACTTCTCTCTACTTCTACTTCTAGGACGCAACGTTAGATATTGCTACTACCACGAAAAATAGCGTTAAGTAAATATTTGACCTGAAAATTTTTATAGAAATGCTGAAATAAATATTTCAAATTATACATGAAAATAAAGATTGATTCTTACATTTTCACATTATGATAGAGAAAGAATAAAAATATAATATTCATAGGCTTAGGAAGACACAGATTATCCGAAAAAACGTTTACTTAGCGTTGTCCCATGTAACAAACTCGGGACATAAAACTCGCACAATCCGCGAAATGTTCACGCAACTCTTCGAAATTTTGCATAAACATTCTATGACGTGACATGTTTCAGTATTGGTTAACATGGCTATCTCCATTTAAAATTTGCATACATATTTTCAAAAGAATATGATGTACGGAAATGTCCCATCGGAAATTTAATTTGGAAACTTCAAATATTTCAGTCCAAAAATAAAATTTTGACAGAAAATTCATTAAATTGTAAGCACGATCGTTTTGTACTAAGTGTAAGCTTGCAAAATTCGAATTGAAAAATAAATTGAGCTACATATTCAATTCAAAACAATAGATTTGCAATGTCTTGCGGAAATGTCCGAGTTAAACTTTCATGCCTTCACAAAACTTTTACGGCCAAAAAAACAGAGATTTGATTTCGTGAAGATTATTTTTCGGCTTTAATAACCATACCAATAAAAAGTACTTTTAAAGTTGAAGTTGGTACACCAAATAGCATTAACATTACAGGGTTATCTATAAAAAATACGGATTAATGAAAATGTCTTGCAAGTTTGTCCGTTATCATAATTTGACGTCGCCAGAAGCGTTATGCTAGCTATAGAGACGGTATAATCTGCATTCGCTTGTTCCTTCCTCCACTAAATATAAATGTCCTGCTTTCAACAAAACGAAATGATGCACACATTACAAAAATACACATCTATAAGACGATCAAAAAGTAAGACTATAAAAATCTATAAGCTATTGTATGTTGCTGCTTGAATAAAATCATACTCGGGTTGAATATATAATGCAGCAATATTCCTCCAAAAACACATAATTACTAGCAGTAAAATTGCATTTCCTATGTTAATTATAAAATCATATTGGGTTGGATTCTCACGGCATTTACACTTGTGTGTTATACTTACATTTACCAAAAAAGGAAAGCAGGAAGAATTAGATAGTGTGCGTTTTCAATTTAACGTCATTTTTCTGTTACACTAAATGGTAGCAATATCTTCAAATGAGGCGATTCACGTTCGTCTGTAACGCCCACTAGTCATATCGTTTTACAGACTGTGGGGTCGCCAAAGGTTTTAAACGCCTAAATAAAATAATACGAATAACTAGCACAAGTCTCATATAAGTCTTGTGTGCTTAATTAAATGTTGAATACTTAAACTTTCTTATTTTTCTTCTCTTGCACATGCATGTAATTTACTCTTTTATTTTATTGAAATCATCATTGGAAGGCTTCTGACAGACTGAGAGAGCTTGAAATCACTGTTTTCGATAGCTGATGACAAAACATTTAAAGGTAAATGATTCAGGATTATTACCAAAATATGTGTTGCGGTTGTCCACGCTGTTATGAAAATGATTCTAAAAACTGGTAACAGATATATAGAGAAGAGGAATTGAATATTCGTACAAAATAATCTCTTAAACCATTTTTATCAAATTGTTCTCATTAAATTATTAGTATGGTTAAAAAGAAAAGTAAAGAGGGATCGCTTAGATATAAACAACGCATGCAACTGCTTGTAATTTTACATTAAAAAATGTATGTGTTATTGTGAGCCAAAATTTGCTCCTGTGAAAAAATTTCCAGTGGAACTTATATCACAGGAAATATGTTATGGGAGAACTTTTTTCATAGATAATTTCAATATAATTTGTTCCATCTCTATGAAATAAGTTCCACATTTTACCTGGTGAAATAAGTACCGGGTTGGTGAAATTTGTTCCTTACCTAGTGAAATAGGTTCCAGGTTTATGAGATTTGTTCCTTACCTAGTGAAATAAATTCTGGGTTTGTAAAATTTGTTCCTCACCTGGTAAAATAAGTTACTAGTCTGTGAAATATGTTCCACTGGTTAAACAGGTTATATTATATACTGAACATTTGTCATCAATGAGTTTAAAGTTATCATTCAAGTGAATTATAAAAATAAGTATAATATATTGATAACATAATAAATGAAAAATGTAAATCATCCAATAAGAATCGTGTGGAATATAGCAAATGTTTAATTATAAACGTAAAAAATATCAAAATGACAGTCCCACTTTGAGCCAGAAAAGAGTAGGACAAGAAAAATCTTTCAGAAAAATTAAAGTCAAAGATGAACATGAACATATGAACTAATTTGAAAAGGACAACATAACTGATTAATGATTCCAAAAGACATGAAGAAACAAAAGATACATTCTTTTGAAACTGTTTCATGACAAGTACATGTATGACTAGAAACAGGGCCATGACAGTTAACAGGAACCACGGAGGAATACCACATAAAACATAGATACAAATTATGATAAATTACCATCACTTTATCTTGTAGAACTTTACAGTCATGCCTACAATTGCACATGTATCCCATGCCAGCACACTAAGTACAGCATTTTTTAAATGTAACAAGAAAATGTTTCGCTGTGCAATATGTTGCAAAGGTACTTATTTCAGTGAAAATAGGGTTGAGAAGAACTTATTCATTGATTTCTTTGAAATATGTACATATTGGTCTTAAACTAATATCACAGGAACTTATCTAAAACTTTTAATAGTAACTGGAATAAAATTGATGGAGCTATGATATTTGTTCCGGAACTTATTTCATATTTGGTCAAAAAAATAGTTCCGGATCAAATTTTACAGTACTGGAACATATGTTCTGTGATATAAGTTCCGGCGGAACATATTTCCTATGAAATTTGTTCCATCGGAACAAATGTCACGCCGGAACATATATTTTGTTACATTATTTCATGTATGGTTATCTTGATGATATGTTTTTCGTTAAATAATCAAGAATTTTCTCAATATACTGCTGAAAATTACCCCAAGGAACTTACTTTAAATAATCAAATTTATACGGTAATAACTGTCTTTTCCTGGATTTAGATATTTCGGTTTTAAACGGGAAACTCCAAACTAAAATTTACGACAAAGGAACGATTTTTCGTTCCCTATTGTTAATTTTCCATTTTTAGATGGTGATTTTCTTTTGACACCATCTTACGGTGTTTATATTTCACAGCTCGTTCGCTTTGTCCGTGTCCGTTTTTTTGACGTTTTTGATTTTAACGAACGCAATCTATGTATTACTGGTTAATTGTTTCCATAGATATAAAGATTTGGTTTTGAAGTTTGATTGGACTTGTAGAAAACTCGGAAATTTGGAAATGATCCTTGTAAACTTATCGTTCCTTTAAATAAACTTATTCTAAAAGGTTACCAACTCAACACTGTAATAAGATCATTAAATATTGGTTTTATTGGTATAAATATTGATTTTGTTATCAATAAATTAAAAACAAACTAAATATTACTAGTATGTTATATATACATACATATACACATTCATGGATCTACAATCTGTCGATACCTGTAACTTAGCATTGCACAATGTCATGTTTTTCTCTGACTGTTTATGACATCTTTATACTATAGTAAATCCATTGGATGTTGGATGTGTACGGCTTGATAGTTTAGTCTTAGATGCATGATTTTTTTATTAGTTGTTAGTGGCTTTGAACTAGCTTTCATATAACTGCGAGTACTCTCAAATCTGTTCCTAGTGTCTTTTTGTTGTCAGAATGTACAAGTACCCGGCCACGTCCACTTGTATTTTTGTCCATCTGATGAGTTAAGCCTTTTTCAACTGATTTTTATAGTTCGTTCTTATGTTGTACTGTTAAACTACTGTCCCTTCGTAAATTTTACGGACACCATCACGAGTTGGTTGTCCGTTATGGAATAACCGTTTCTCAAATGATATCGGATATGTTCCTTACGTCGTAACTACAATCCCTTCCCTTTCATGAATGTGACCTACCGAATTAGACTATTTACCGGATTTGTAATCACATAAGGTAGCAATAAACAGTTAGGAAAACATATCAAAATTTGCTCTCATAAATCTTAATATCCCCTTTTCATTGTTTTCTTGCAATATCAAGCTTACTGTTTGTGTCATATATGTGCATATGTATGTATAAATCAGAATCTTCCATAGATTTTATATCCAGTACATAAAATGGTAAACTTTAGTTTCTTTTGGGTGTATCCATGGCAACAATCTGCATCTATTTGCTATAAAATATTGCAAAAAGGGGGGAAAAGATGTCAGGCGATTGAAATTCTACTTTTAGCCAAATTTCCCCAAAATTTGGCTAAAAGTAGAATTTCAATCGCCTGAAGTAATACCTTTTTTGAAGCTGTTTACATATATCTTTCAGTTAATCCAATTAAAATCATATGTCTTTTGTCTCATTTTTTTGTAAAATTACGTCAAAAAACTTCGTGTGGAAAAAAAGTGTTTGTAAACATTACATTAATTTCTGGACCGATGGCTGGTCTAGCTATGAAAATACGGAGAGTCAAACAGAAAATAGCCAATAAAACATGTAAAAAATAAACTTGATGATCTTATAATCCATCTTTGAAGGCTAAATTAGTACTCAGCTGTCTAAAAATGAATTTTATTACACAATAACTTTCATATTTGAAATATCCACCGGGGCCAAAATGTGAAACTAAACTTAACTGTGTATTGCTCCCTAAGCAACACGACGGGTGCCCCATGTGGAGCAGGATCTGCTTACCCTTCCGGAGCACCTTAGATCACCCTAAATTTTTGGTGGGGTTCGTGTTGTTTATACTTTAGTTTTCTATGTTGTGTCATGTGTGCTGTTGTTTGCTTGTCTTTTTCATTTTTAACCATGGCGTTGTCAGTTTGTTTTAGATTTACGAGTTTGACTGTTCCTTTTGGTATCTTTCGTCCCTCTTTTAGGGGAGGTTTGGGATCCCGTTAACATGTTTAACCCCGCCACATTATTTATGCATGTGCCTGTCCCAAGGCAGGAGCCTATAATTCATTGGTTGTCGTTTATTTATGTGTTTTTCGTTCATTTTTTTATTTACAAATAAGGCCGTTAATTTTCTCGTTTGAATTGTTTTACATTGTCATATCGGGGCCTTTTTATAGCTGACTATGCGGTATGGGCTTTGCTCATTGTTGAAGGCCGTATGGTGACATATAGTTGTTAATGTCTGTGTCATTTTGGTCTCTTGTTGACAGTTGTCTCATTGGCAATCATACCACATCTTCTTTTTTATATATATATATATATTATGTATTTACATCAGTTTTTCTTTGATTATTGGTTTTAGTAACTGAAAGATATACCACGTGATGTTATGATGGACTTTTATTTCGGATGAAAAATTTCAAACATAAAGCGCGTGATATCGTCGATTTTTATGCCCCACTTGGAGGCATTGTGTTTTTTTGTCTGTTTGCCTGTTCGTTCGTCCGATCGTTCGTACATCGTTCATTCATTCGTCCGTTTGTCGCGCTTTATGTTAAATTTTTGGTCAAGGTAGTTTTTTGTTGAAGTTGGAGTCCAATCAACTTAAAACTCAGTACACAATTTCCCTGTTATGTGGTCTTTCTAATTTTGATGCCAAATTATAGTGTTGATCCCAATCTCATGGTCCAATGAACAAAGCAAATGATTGTATTTGTTTGGCATCCATGTACTATTGACACATTATTGTTCTATGATTGATATTACTAGATGTATCTGTATTGTAACATCGAAGATACCAATTCTTAACTGACGGGGAGAGAGCACCAACTCAGTGTTAGTTAGATGGTTTGAAGCTTTCAACACAATATATCTTCTTCCTGCTGGTTAAAATGAACCAGTCTTAACGAAGAAAGAGTATTTGGACTGTGTGATTAGGCAATTTTTTGTATTAATTGCATTTGATTATATATAAGAAGATGAGGTATATGTGACAATGAGACAGCTTTCCTATAATTGGGTTTATATTTAATATAGATTTCTAATGTTTCTTCATATTAACTGTGCTGAGGGGCCGGTGCTGGTGGGAATTGAATGACGATTATATAAATAGAAAGCGATACGAAATTAAGTGATTAAGCACATTTCAAATTAAGAAGTGCTTCCTCTACATGTAAGATACAAATACGTCATTTGCATTCATATTTCAAGCTTAACAAAACTGGCATTCAATCATCCAGAAAAAGGTATAAAAGAGGGACGAAAGATACCAAAGGGACAGTCAAACTCATAAATCCAAAACAACTGACAACTCCATGGCTAAAAACGAAAAAGACAAACAAACAACAGCTCACACGACACAACATAGAAAACCAAAGTATAAACAACACGAACCCCACCAAAAAACTAGGGGTGATCTCAGGTGCTCCGGAAGGGTAAGCAGATCCTGCTCCACATTTGGCACCCGTCGTGTTGCTTATGTGATAACAAATCCGGCAAATAGTCTAATTCGGTAGGTCACATTCATGAAAGGGAAGGGGATTGTAGTTACGACGTAAGGAACATGTCCGATATCATTTGTGAAACGGTTATTCCATAACGGTCAACCAACTCGTGATGGCGTCCGTAAAATTTACGAAGGGATGATTTCAACTTCACCATTTGGAACTCTTGGTTTAATAGCTTCCTTGTGAGCAGCAACCCTCTATCAAGAAAATCATGATAGGAAATTCAAGCACGTGAATATCGTATCAATTGGGAGATATATACCCCGTATGCAGGTGTTACTGGACTGTTGCTACTTAGAAATGGAAAGTTCACAATTGGAAACCTGAAATCATCTCTTTTGTCGTAATGTTTTGTTTTCAACCGACCCTCAGTGTCAATTTCTAGATGTAAGTCAAGATATGAGGCCGACTTAACTGTATCTGTAGTATCCTTTATCTCTAGCTCGATTGGATAGATGCGTTCCACATAGTCACCAAATTTTGAATTATTTAGTGAAAGAACATCATCTATATAGCGAACAGTGGAGTTAAAGGATATTGCTAACTTCTTATCTTTCTTCCTAAGAAGTTCCTGCATGAAGTCAACCTCATAATAATAAAGAAACAAGTCGGCAAGTAGAGGGGCACAGTTTGTTCCCATTGGAATGCCGACAGTCTGTTGAAAAATACGTCCTCCGAACGTAACAAAGATGTTGTCAATCAAGAAATCAAGCATCTTGATAATATCAGTTTCAGAGAATTTTTTGTTGGAATCAGAGTGATCCTTTACAAAGTAGGATTTATCCCTCCCTAAAACAAGATACTTGTATCTACGTTGGCCATTCTTTTTTTACGAAGCAAAGCAATACCAACTCTTTCAATTTGTCTTTTAGTTTGGAATGTGGAATATTAGTATAAAGAGTAGAAAAGTCAAATGTTTTAATACTATAAAGTATGTGTAGGCAAATATCGTAAATACGTAAAAAAAAAAATCAAAAAAAATCAAAAACCATTTTTCCAATCCTTGTTCTACGATTTTTACTTGACGTATTGTAATTTGTCGCTCTTATCTTTATTCGATATCACGTCATATATTGTTGTTGTTTTTAAATAAAACTTTTGTTTCTCAAAAATAACAATGCATACGTTTTCATTTATTTATTAATCATTTATTTATAAATCTGAAAGATGATAGTTTAATATAATCCCAAGAATCGAAGTAATACAAAGTTTGAAACGTTAAAAAGTAATGTTAAGGATTGGGAAATGATGCGATATCTTTTGATAAATGAAATATCAAATTGGTGCTTCGCTCCGTTTACCATAATGTCTGAAGTAGTAAATTTCATTCTAAATTATTAAGTAGTAATTTGTTATGAAACCGTAAAAATAAAGACTACCTGCTGAAATATCATATCTTTTCCAGTAATTGCATCGAAGTTTACTTACTATCGGAGCCATTAATCACCACTCTTTGGAAAATTACGTTGTTTGCAATTAATAGTTTCCTTTTTGATATTTAATAATTAATAAGGCATTTATAATGTCTCTTAACTTATATTAGAAATGAAAAGGACATCACTGAATGCCATCCTCCAGGGAGAAAAATCGTGTATGTTAGATATCCCTTCTGCAAAATTTAATAATGATGTAAAAGATAGACTACTTGAATTTAAATGTCTATAGCTAAATGTGTTGGTTTTTTCTTTATTATTTCTCTTGTTATATTCATGATAGAAAAATGTTCACGCTTTGATTTCTTTTGTTTCAGATTCTATAACGGCAATGCGAATTACTAAAATATTTAAATGTATTATGAAATATACGAAACCCGAGAGTGCCATCAAATATAAAGTTGTGATAAGCACATTTCTTTTTTTCGCAATATTTAAACACTTTCGATCTTTTCAGTTAGATATTAAAGATAGTTAAGTTCCTGAAAAGTCATTTGTAAAACGTGTTTTTGTCTTCTTTTTCCCCTATAATACACCGTTATTTTGGAAATAACCATAACCGAAATTAACAATACAGCTGAAATATTGGCCATTTTGTGATATCAAAACTTGTTGCATGCCGATATTAAAACGATATATAGATATAGCTTTTTAGTTGCACTTTGTAAAAACAGCTTTTTCACAAAAAACGCCTCTTTTGGGGAGAGGTATTATATTCATAGATATATTGATTTGTTTACGTCCTGGTTCTGAAATATGATATCTATGTTTCATCTCAGAGACATAGCTCGGGAATGTTACCAGTATATAAAAAACACATGGTTGCGACGGTCTGAGAAAGACCAACGTGAGTAAAGGGAGGGATAGTACAGGATTTTAGTTTACGTTTAAACTCTTAAAAGTTCCGGGCATATTAATGTTGAAAACATGCAACACAGCCCTATGTGTTGATCTTTGAATAAAATAGTAGCGCATATCAACTGTCTATTCTAGGATATATTTCTTTTACAAAACTTCATAGTAAAAGTGGCACAGTTTTAGCCGTGAAGGGAGTTCCTACGGGAAATTGCATTATCTATATTTACAAAAGAGCAACCTATATACTGTCAGAGAAAAAAAAACAGACTTCACGTCCTTCACTTAAAGAAGAACTGCAGATACATTAGCATTTATTCATTTTAAGCGTATGACCAAACTTTTAGTTTATGCCTGTCCCAAGTCAGGGGCCTGTAATTCAGTGGTTGTCGTTTGTTTCTGTATATCATATTTGTTTTTTGTTTATTGTTTTGAACGTTAATCAGGTTGTTATTTTGTTTTTTCGTTTTAATTGTTTTGCATATGTAATTTCGGGGTATATAACAGCTCACTCTGCGGTATGGATTTTGCTCATTGTTGATGGCCGTACGGTGACCCTTATATAATTGTTAACTTCTGTCTAATTTGTTATCTTGTAGAGAGTTATCTCATTAGCTTATTTATACATTTTCACTTAAATATTGCCCATTGGTGTCTTTTCACTTTTGTTTTGTCTTTTTTTGAAAAAAAATACATTTATTTGATTTTACATTAAAAAAAACAGTAAATGATGAAAGATAGCAGAAACGAATTAATTTTGCAATTAATATTTATAATTGTTAATGTGATTCAATGAGAATATAATGTGTTTCAAAAGGCATATTTGATAATGTATTACTATTTTAATGTAAAACTCATTTGAATAAGAAAAAAATATTATTTTACAAAACACCTGTAACTAATATTTTAACTCGTAAGACATCAAAACAAAATAACAATTACGTCAGGTTTAGCGATAAAAACAGATTTTGTTATAAATAACCATCAGCCAGGCATCCGTAAAAAAAATTCGTTTATTTTCTCCTGCAAAATTAAAAAAAAAAGGTGTTCAAAACAGACATGACTTTAGTTTGAATCAAGCCACATTCAGACTTTTCCACAGTTGTTGCGTGGAATTTTTTTATAGTGCATAGGGCGTGTTACTCTCCATTCATGAATTATAATGCCGGTATAAATCATTCCCATTCAGTATCGACAAGGGCGCCGCTTATTTATACATTTTTTCTAAGTAAAACTGATGGCTATATGTGTTTCGTGTGTTTGAGCTTTTGATTTTATCATTTGAGAAGAGACTTTCCGATTTGAATTTTACTTGGAGTTCAGTATTTTTGTTATTTTGCTTTTTTCTATATTTAAAGGTCGAAGAAATTAAACAGCCGCTGAAGAATAAGTACATACTGTGTATGAAGGACAGAAACATACAACGTTGTCATGTTGGAGGTTATCTACCGACCACTAAAAAGATATTTGGTCAGCGAAGTATTTTCTTGTCACGAAGCAACCGATTGAACGTTTCCATTTCATCTGGACGTGGCTGTGTATGTACACATCCAACTAAGAGAAACTGAACGATACCTCAGCTTTGGTAGTCCAAGTGACTGCATTTCAGCTTTTGGAGCGAGGACTATGATTGATAGGGCGTTAAATTTGAGCTGGTCTTTAAATGGTCAAAATCATTCCAATAAAGACCATGACTCGAGGATTTCTATTAAATTACCGATAATAGATATGAAACGAGAAACACTTATGAACTACGTCAGTATGTGCCTATCCCAAGGGTTGGCCCGATTGTAGGAATATGTCCTTATAGACTTATTTGTTGGGCACAGACATTCATGCTGTGTGGTTAAAAGAGCATCACGCTCTTTGAACGTTAAAGAACAATTTTAACAATTCGTTGGAGACAGTAAGGTGACCTGTTGCAAGGCAGCATATCCGTCACTATCAAACGTATCCCCCAAGGTAAAATACCAAATTCCCGTCTAACATCCCAGTCATCTTGCATTGCAGGAACTACCTAACGGATCTATGGTTAATTTGTTAATTTGCAACTGAACGTTAAGGAAACAGCAGTCAATCAATCAGCTCGTGCCTTTCCAGCATATGTTATAATAAATATTGTTTAAGTGATGCTAAACTTAATCAATACTGTATTCTCACTTGCAAAATATTTTTATACCATTAAACAAGTTTCATAAAATAAAAAATTTCCATGGGAATTCTTTCTCATGTCAAATAATCTTGTACACGTGTAAGCATATGCTGCATACAATTGGTAACAAGTAAAGATGGTCTGTAATGAAAAACACACCAGCCTTTTGGTTATATTATTAATGGTTATTCATAACTACAATGTAAACAGTCAAAGACAGAGAAATGTAGTTGTTTTACTTTCCCACAACCTTTTCCTCATAATCAAATGCATAAATTGAAATTTACATAATCGGTTTACCTTGCATCTTGAAGGCATTCTCTGAATATGGTACAAAGACAATCTATCAACCCATTTGAAATAATTTCATATTGAAAAGAACAAGACATGACTTAAACCATGATTAATCTGTAATTGGAACGACGCGTAACAATGCTTTCATTTCAGGAACATCAATTGCTCAAAGAAAGAAATTGGAATCAATATAATGAATTCCTCCTTTTCTACTGTTTTGAATGAAATAGCAATTAACACACCTTTACAGAAGAAACATAATGGCTTCAAACCACTTGCAATATCATACGATGTAATGAATTGTCATAATCAAACTTACAATTCTGCGAAGTCACTTACAAATCTTCTTTGAAAATTTGCATAGAAATTCAATTATTCCAACAATCAAAGAAAAAGAAAAAAACGAAAGTGTTTACGTTAAATCAGATTTGTTAAACAGGTATTGAATAATGCATTGAAAAGACATTAAAAATATTCCAAACTATTGTAAGATATTTGACGAGAAATATTTAAAAAAAAAAGTATCTGATTAATAAGCAAAGTTTCCAGGCAAAACAAAATATTCACATATTAAGATAAAACAATTTAAAAAAAAAAATACATTCAATTATAACCATATCCTGGACATAAAATGATTCTTATTGTTCCAATCTCTGTCACTTACTTCAATTTTCATAGAAAATCTTTGTACAAATAATGTTTTACTGTTGAAAGGACAGTAAAAGGTTCATTTCCGTTACCTGAGAAATGACAATTGAATGAAAAGTTTATATACCGGGAGACCTTAGTACAGACACGAATTTTGGTGAAATATTTCCATTTGTGTCTTACCATTCTCAGGTAACTAATATTTACATGGCAATTAACAAGATTTGAAATCTTAATTAAGCACGTTGGAACAAAGATGTCAATGTCAGCTGCTGAAATATTAAAAGCTTTTACTTGAAGACATCCATTAAATAAATATTTAATTCCGTTTACTTCAAAAATATTTTATCCAATTAAATACTTATTGTGATAGAACTCAATCTGTAAATTGAAATAATTCTGATTTCTGCAACAGTATCAAATTCTTATTAAAAGAAGCATAAAATATGATTAAATTTTAAACATAAAAGGCATTTTGAAATATTGTTTTTGTTTCTAATGTCACCGAGACAAACGTGTATGAGTGAAGTGGATCACAATAAAACGATAATTTAGATATAAGACGCAGCTTAACGTCAGCATAAGGTCATTTTGGTTAATTATGGAACCTATTTAACAGTGGGTTTGTTGCAAACTTTCATGTAATAGATCCTTTTGTGGAAGAATCATCCGAAAAGAACAATTTCAAACTAGTGAAAATGATCATCATAACATCTTGCAAGTTTAATGTCTTCATAATGAGTTTAATTAAGATAAACTAGAAGACAACAAATGCAAATGTGAAATAAAACATTTCTCGATTTTCGGGTAAGGCAATCAAAACTCAAAAAGAGCAGAATACTTAGAATCCAGCAGAATGATTGGTGTCTTTATTACACGTGATGTATGAAAACATGACTAAAAAACTGTGATCTGTACATATTTGATTTGTTTGGACTTAATACCTGTGACTTAATAAAAAAAAACTGTTGATGTAATACGATTTTATACCTTTCTTTTTTTTACTTTTTCAATTATAAGAGCATCCAACCCATGACATGCAATTATTTCTACGAAACTTAAAAACTGTTAATATGATATACTGTTAAAACAAATTTCTTGTTTTTCAAAATTATAATCAAGAGAAATACTAGAGCATAAACCTTGGAAAGTAGTTCCTATGGTGTTAACCGGAAATTGTAGCATCTCCATGTAAAGATGGCAACGAAAACGTGATCATCTTCATTACGCTGCTCAACATAATCCTCAAGTAATGAAACAAAGACGGAAGAGATATGACATTGATGCGACCGTGAAATTAATCACTTTGTAGAAAACAATGAGAATGACTTTAGACAAACTTTATACGAAATTGTTTCCTCCATAGGAGACGGGACGTGAAAGACTGAAGATAGCAGAATATAGACATTTTCATAATTAAAACACAGCATTTTCTCTATTAGTTTTAAATCATTCTTATAAACTCCATTACCAAGGTATACAGATAACGACTTAACAGGATATCATTGCTTAGAAAGTTTAATAGCAACATTACGAAAGCAGTGGTCGAAGTTATTATTGATGAAATAAACGCAATATTCTCATCAACATTTGATAAAAGAGATACTATCGGAAAAGAAAATATAAATGCTTTTTTTTTTATAATTTCTATTTACTTGGTGGAGAAATATTTCTTGGTGTAAACCTAATTATGTGGTCAAAAAGCAATTAAACTGATGAAAGATGTTTTATAGTACCCTTGTTACCAATTTAAATACAAACCATGTAGTCTATGAAATACTCTGGTAATTAAAATTTGTCTTTTGGAATATTTTTATGGACGTTATAATTGACTTGTGTGCCAATTGAAGCTTGGTCATATGAACAAGCATTGCTAAAGAATTATAAGTTCAAAAAGGTCATAGCTATGTTACCTTTGAACATTGCTATTATCATTTAATTTTTTTTTTGCACTCTCCGTTTTTTTAATAGAATAATAAAAAATCATAAAAGGAAAAATATTAAGTTCATTATCTTTTTTTTAGTCGAAATGGCTTCAATGTTTAAAAATGCCTAATATCTTAACCCTCACCTTTAAATTTATTGATATTTTATTAGCCATTACCTTGATAATTTCAAAGAAGAAGAATATTATAAAGCTTTCTTCTGCAAAGAAATGCGTGTGTCAAAAGAAACTGATTCTCGTGTGCCTATCAGCGGGCGACATACGCCAATTAAAATTTTAAATAAATTTAAAACCAAATGAATAGATGAATCAGATTATTTATTTTATATTTCACGCTAAGAATGACTATAAAGAAGTAGTAAATCACTGTAAAAATGTTACAACAAAATTATAAATAAAATTGAAAGTAATGGATCAGAGATGATAGGACCACAGGGTGTCTGGAAGTTGTGGAGTAAAAAAAAAAGTCGGGGGAAATGTTGTTTGCTTAAATGCTTCTGTCGTTTACACGAACAATCATAAAGTAACTTTTTCAGATGTCCTTCAAAACAATAGATGCTACCACTGCATTCACACAGGATTTAAACAAATTAACAATAAATCCTATCGGTAGGTCTTTCAAAGTAGAGCGACCGAGATGAAGGGTGAGTGATCTAGAATAACACTGGAAAAAGAGGGTATAATGAATACGACAGAAACTGTTTTGCGAAGGTCGTATACATATATAACATCAAACAGTTTTTGTAATAGTTCTTTATAGTTCACAAATATATTTGTACACCCCAAAACCCATAAACCCCTGTCAACCACTGAGGTGCAATGCCCTACACAGATAAATATATAATAAGGTATTGTCAAAAATCCATTAGGCCACACCAACTTAATTTCTTGTTCTAAATTGGGGCGAGCGAGCGATTTGAAAATTTAAATAAAAAAATATTTAATTTGCAAATTTTTGAGGCGAAGCTTAAAAAGTAAAGGCGAGCAATTATAATTTTTTTTGTAAACATAAAATAGTAGGTTTTGACTATATCAAAATTTGATTTATCACTTGTACCTTGACATTTCTTTAATTTATGAAGTATTTTTTCCCTGTTCAACAAGAAATAATTGAATAATTAAATCTGGTCTATGTATGTGTGACTGACAATGAGACAATTCTCCATCCAAGTCATAATCAGGTTCAGAACAACCCCTTAATGTTATAAATATCCCTTTTATGAGGGGTCAATATAAGTTATAATATATTTTTTTTGTAAAAACACTTTTAGTACAAAAAGGCTAATATTTTCCCAAAGAACTATAATATCTATATGGTATTAAATGGTCAAAGCATGTCAAAGAATTTTGTAATATTCCTAGACTTTAACCATGTTAACACATTTACTTTACATGCTTTAACAGTTTAATATTATTCAAAATAAGTGGACCCCTCTTTTAGAAAAGTTGTTTAAAATATAATCTATTTCTCCTCTTTTTGAGTAAAAAATTCTAAGTTTTCAAAGGTTTTGTAAAGTAGCACTATACAAATCCTTAGCATTTCTATTTTCTTTTCTACAACAGTAAACATGATAAAATGACCCCTTCAAGGCCATTGTCTGAGGGATAACCTGATAATAACAAACATAGGTCAATGTACGGCCTTTTACATAGAGCTTAGATCCTGACCAAACAGCAAGCTATAAGGGACCACAACTTAGTATTGTACACAATTCGAACAGGAAAACCAACGATCTAATTTATATTTCCAAACGGGAAAATACCAATGAACCACATCAACAAACAATAACTGCTCAACGACAGGTCCCTGAATCAATCAGAAAAGGTGCACAAACCTGCAGCGGGTATGACCGTCAGCATACATTATAATTGCAGTTGAAGGCAAATCCTTCAGAAGTTCTTTGTACTTTATTTTAACAACGAACATTTTTTGACAGGGAAATATAAGGGACGACCATTTGATTTTCGGGGGGGGGGGGGGGGGGGGGGCAGGAGGATTTTGAAAATAAATAACTTGGCCTTGATTATCACAAAAATAAATGGTTTGTTCTGTGGTAGTTTGAAAATAAATTACCTGACTTGCAATGTATTGAAAATAAATAACTCAGCAGGTCTAATCGAAAGTATGAGATGGCACCAAATTCTACATAAATTCATCTTTTTTTCCCAAAAAAATCGAAAAATCTTCCCAATTTTTTTAATAATGAAAGTATAAATATTATTTAAATATGCCTGAAATGTCTGAAAATTGGTTTCATTTAACTTGAGGTATATTGTCTCAGGAAACCTTACCTCGCTTTTATTTTAACAGGGCCGTAACTACATTGAGACAAATGCCTCGTGTAGGAAATTTCAAAACCAAACGCTTATCTCCATATCAAATTGGGTTCACAGTGAGTACCTTGCAAGAAGCAAGTTCTGTTTTCCCTCAGACTTAGTCCTGATTTTTCGTGATCAATGTTTCTTATTTATTTGTCTTTTGTTTATTGATTACCCTTCTGTATTCTGTTCCTGTTGCATTCCTTTTGTAATCTAGTAATTTTGTTATGAACTTGATCATGAGTTTAAAAAAACCAACAGCCACATACTTACCTATGTGAATTCCATTTTTGCTTTATCATGCACATTGGTCTATTGATGTTGTCCCTAGAAACTTAAGTCCTACACTGAATTTATAAATTTTGCTTTTAGACCAAAATATTGTCAAAAAATTATTAAAACAAAACTTGCATTTTCAGATTCTTCGGAACACCAAGAAAGCATGATTTTGCATTATTTGTTCTATAGCTTCTTGGGCCTTCAGTGGCTCCAAAACCCTTCAAAAAAAATTTTGCCTCGTTCCGCTCGGCAAAATATGATTGACGATACTTTTAAAAGATGTAAGTTACAACCAATGCATATATATGCAGTTGAGAATATAAAAAGATTCATTTCTGCAAAGGATGATGATTAATTTTGATTAAATGGTACATAATAACTTGACTAAACATGTATTATTTATAATAAACAAATCATTTAAAAATTATGTTTTCGAATATCATAAATATAGTTGTGAAAATGAATAATCAGTCCCTTGCTTTAATGAAAATGAAAAATCTTGCTTCAAAAGAAAATGAATAATCTGTCCTCTTAGTTGGCGAAATTAAATAACCGATCAATCCTCCTGCTGAGATCTTTTTATAATATTTACAAAAAAAACGGTGCGGGAAATGGACATGATTACATTTCCGGATGCGGGAATATAATAAAAATAAAAAAATTCTGAAAAAAATAGGTGCGGGCGGGTCCGTCGAACAAGGAATTAAATTGGTGTGGCCTTACTAGTCTAGCAATGGACTTCTGGTATTGTATTAAATGTACATCTTCGGTTGTTGTTTTACTCTTCGGTCAGGTTGTTGTCTCTTTGACACCTTCCCCATTTCCATTCTCTATTTTATACTATGAGACAAGTATTCCTGACGATTTACTCAATTATCTATAAACAAACTAGTAGACGATACATAAACACATTCGTTATACCCGATATGACTGTGCACAACGTTGGGACAAACTAAGGCCAACCTTAAAAATATGTTTGTTTGCTGTTTTCCGACTGTACCTTCAGACTGAAGGGTCGGTAGGTAGGAAAAATATTTTATTTTATCAGCCAAAATACAGTTTAAACAAGCAGTTACACTAAACCAAGTTTCTTGTGAAGAAAAAAACACATTTTAAAACAACAAACACTGGACATGCTGAAAACCAACATCAAATGAACAGGCATTTTCAGATAAAAAACTTTTTAACCAAAACTGAAACTTTAACATAGTGTCATTATCCAATTTATGACATAAAATATGATATAATTATTAAATACTGGAACACTTATAAACAAGGAATGTCATTATGACTAGAACTGTTTTAAAGAAATATATTCAGACATGTATGCTTCTTGACTAGAATGTTTTCATGAGTAGAGTATTTTCATCAGAAAAATGTATATATTATAGATTTATAAGACAATTATTAAAGAGTGTATTTTTAATAAAAAAAAATAACCATTGAATCTTCAATTGAAAAAAAAGGCAACTTGAAAAAAAGTATTAAGACATTCGACTGTTTTCATATTTCTAACAATATTTAATTATATGTGATAAGGTTATATTTTTGCCAGGCTTTAATGAAAACCAAAGAAATCTAAAGTTTGGGGTGAAATCCATAGCACCCCATTAAAAGTAAATGGTCTGTACTGAAATGTTTTTAATGCATAAAAAAAATTGGCAGCATAGCTCCTAAGGACATGTTTTAATTGAATTCACACAGGCCACACAGTTTTGGTATATTTAATATTATAAGAAAGAGAATAATTGCAATGAGTGGGGCAGCCCCCTTATCCTAAAGGAGCATACTCATTGCAATCGAAGGTAGATTTAATATAGAGAGAGTATATTTATTTTTCAAGCTAACCATTCATTTTCTCTTGCTTCTTATTGATTTGGCATGATCTATATCCATTAACATTTCAAATGAGCCCTTCCTCCATACAGGCGTGTTTACCTGTTTACAGATATCCATGAAGATTTAAGTCACGGAGGAGTGGTTTCATCTTTGTCGTCTTCACAACGATTTGTAGAAAATATGCCATACTTCAAGCTGCTGTCGAATTATTTAACCAATGAAATTGGTTCCATAAAGTCAGGCTCCACAGATTCTGAACCCGATTTGTTTGAGACAGAATGGTTATCGTGTCAGTTATGAATATCCGCTGCATCATCGTCAATGATATCATCACACATCATTACATGTGCCTGAATCTGTATAAACAGTTTACTAATAAACTTTTTTGTTTGTTATTTGTCTTAAAATTGACACGAGACGACAACGTAAAGTACTCCTCCGTGACTTCATTGGTACCTGTAAACAATTTCCATGTGCTTTATCATTAAATGGTCACATGAACGCTTGACGGGAAGCTAAGAAAAACCGAACTTGAAATGCGTAATTGACCCAGACTTTAAATCATTTCCGGAAAGGACCCAAAGTTCCGGATCCCGTCAATAGAGGTATTAAAAAAAATTTCTTCAAATTTAAAGCAATAAAATTTTCACAGTCGGGAGGATTTTCAAGGGTCGGTCGGTAAACTGCAAACAAACAATATTTTAATTTAAGCCTAATTTCACTCAATATGGTTATTATATACGGAACAGTATTTACGGAATGGAAGGATAATCACATTTTTCATTCTATAATCTTACATTATTGAATCTAGTTATGGAAGTCCAATATCACGCACAGGGTAGTACATCATCATGGAAGATGTTCATCAAGGTAGAAAATTTTATAACGAATGAACATTTCCATTTGAATAATTACACGAACTAACAAATACAACCCGAGATTGATATTGTCAAAGAAAAAAAATAACGTAACAACAACGAAAAAGCTCTGAATATTTCAAATCTTAACAAAGATAAAAATTACAAATTACAAAAAGCTAATGACATCATTCTCACGTAATTTCCGGCTTCATCAAATTTGATAAACTGATATATTTGATGAATTTGATAAATTTGATAAACTGATATATTACTTTTCTCATAGAAAGTACCCTTACTCTTATGTCCTATAATTGCTTACATCCACTTCATTTGACCTACGGTGGATAGATGTCTCGTTTTCAATATTAATATATTTTTATTTACCAAAGTCATAAAAACTAAAGGCATACAACATATAAACTACACAAAGTATACAGAGTTAGCAAAAGGTAGTATGAAACATATTGCTGCATGTTAGATCTTAATTTTTGTGCACGAAATATAAATTTACCCAAATTACATAATTCTCTAAGACTATTATAACTTATTAATTGTATATATTTATACATAGAAGGTTTTCTCCAATAATATGGTTTTATAAAATAAGATCTAAGACCTTGATCTCATCTTCAATGTCATTTTTACAAAAAGTACATAGTCTATTACTTCTTGGAATTGCAGAATAGCGACCACATTCTATAGCTAAATCATGAATAATAAGTCTTATTTTGGTAATACATGTCTTATAAATAACTGGTATTGGTTTACATAAATAATTTTGTAAACAAAAGTTTTGAACCATATATCTATAACTTGTACATTTAACTAAATTATTCATTTGACTGTCAAAATTTTGCTGAAGACAATCAAACAGGCGTTGTTTAATTATCAAGTAAAAACTACAGGCTAAAATAAACCTATATTATACCAAATATCACCTAAACCTATACTGAGCAACTCATTTTTAATAAAATACAACCAGTTTGTCTTATTATTCGTACATTTTTGTAAATCGTCATATAACAAACAGTAACAGTTTTTCAAAATACAGTTTGTGGTACATAACAGCTTAAACCAGTATTTAAAAATGCGACATTTTCTGGTGAACAATAATGGCAATCTACCTAGCTCATAGTACACCATGACATTACTAGTAGAGCTTTTTACTTTCATAATATTTTTACAATAACCCAGATGTATCCTTTCTATAGCTGGTGCCTTGTGAACACCCCAAATTTCACAACCATCACAAAGTACACTGTTAATGCAAGTATCAAAAAGTGAAAGTAAAGTTACAAAATTCAAGTAAATATCTTTTACATTTCTCCTTAAGGCAAACACAGCTTTTCTACCTTGTTCTGACAGTTTCTGCTGTAACACATTATATTTACCCTTAAAATTTAACAAAATACCAAGATAATTAAACTTATCTTCAACTTCTATTTCCTGGTTATTATAAATACCATTTTTCATTGTTATGTATTTTCCACCCTTTCTATAAACAACAATTTTCATTTTTGCTATATTCACACTAAGTGGCCATTTGGAGGTATAATCATACAAAGTATCAAGTAATGCTTGTAATCCAGATACAGTTTCTGAAAAAAAATAGCCATATCGTCATCGTACATCAATAAAAATAAAATTGGTTCCTACATCTCATCAAGGAATAGAGTCGCTATTTATAAAAGCCATTTCACAAGTTCCTCATAGACGTAGTCACCATTAGTATTATGAAATTGGCTGTCGTCCAGTACAGCATCTGTGGCAGATGAGCACAATGACTAAAAATGTTCATGGAACAACTTTAATGGTACAGCATGTTTAGGAGACGCTTTCCTTTTATTTTTTTTTTGTAAAATAATTTAGAGTTTGTAAGTCTCAATATGTCCCGCATGTTTCCTTCAGTGCGCATATATTCACGTTTCAAGTGACGTTCTAGTGTTTTTCTTTCGGATTAAATTACTATGGTTAAGTTGCGTTTTTTAATCTATTAAATATATTCAAACAGTTTATATAGCGGCGATAAAGGTCTTCTCTTTAAAAAATGGTGCCATAATGTCATTTAATAATACCATGTCTCCCTATTTCTATGTATTCAAGACTTCTTCACGGTGTTTTATCATAAGCAGTCTTCCGAAAATCCGAAGATAATTAGGAAAGCACTAAAATTAAAAGTGTGACTGTAGGTACGGTGCCTCATATTCTCTTCGAAACGTATTTGAGCCCAACAAAACATTGAATATAATTGGTATCTATTTAGAACACAAAATTAGAAAATTCAAAAATTGGCTTTCGAAGTAAGATTGGTAATATATTGACGGTACATACTTACACTTATAATCTATCAAGGGAGTCTCATAAGGACCTTCAGAAGGAAAAGTACACAGAGAAAATCGAATCGATTTTAATATATCAGCATACAAATCATAGCAGAATACAATATGTAAAGAAACATACCATAACAATCCTACACACAAAGATGTTCACGATTGCACCTTGATGTACTAGTACATACTGATACAAATCATAAAAAGGTTGTGTATACATATTACGCACTTACGTAAATAAAACAAATAAAAGAGATTGCATAAACATTGATATTAAACTTACTGGACGTATGCCAGCATGTCTTATAACTAAAACAAAAAGGAACGACACTGAAAGATATAAACAAGCATATTTATGCACTAGAAATAGTCATGTGTTATCTAATGTATACATCTTTGACAATTCTATGAACCTCCGCAATGAGAATGCACAGAAAGAAAGAAAACGCACTACACCACTCCAAATAAATATGACCATACAAAGACATAGGAAAACAACAAAGATTATTTCGGTACTTTATAATCTGATTGAAATAAAGAGTCCGTGTCATGCTTCACTTACACGGATCTGACAACTCTCCGTTTCCTCTACTTCCCGAAGATCTTCAATAGATTGTAAACTCATGATGCTAAGGATTATGAAAAGGACATATGCATCATTGATGATACATACCAGTATACAGATTTGAAGACTGAAATTAAATTGGTTTATGTATCAGAAACAGAAAGTAGAATGCGACGTTGTAAGGGAAGCGAAAACCAAAGATCATTTACCACTCCATTCAATTTAACAGAGAATCCGAACCACACACTTGAAGCACTCATACTTTGATTAGTGTATATTATAATAGATCTAAATGCATACCGCAAAAACAAATGTTTGCCTCCAAATGCTCATAGTGCTAGAACAATACATCTTGCATTCCAAATAGAACAAAAGGAAACCAGATTAAAAAGTAAATAAAAATAAAAGAGAAAGTTGTAACATTTAATCGTAGATTACACAATTAAGTCGATGGAATGTGCAGTACTATCTTATGCTAATTTTTTTTTTAAATCGACTCAACCCTGATTGGTTTGCTGTGTTAAAAATAATCTAATATGGTTGGTTAGTTTTTTACTTAGATATTTTGAAGTTTGTAAGCTCAACAACCGGTGAATAAGAAAATAACCATTATTGAAAAATGTCTTTTGAAACGTACGCCACTTGTACGCGCTAACAAAACGTTTTTTCCTAAATTCACTAGAGGTATTAATATTAAAAAAGATTTATATTCTAGTACCTTGTAACTGTTTTCATTCTTCTGCTAATAATGAATTTTCTAAATAAAATGATTTTTATTTGAATTATACTTCATCAATGAGCTTAGAGTGGGGTCATTGTCATGCTGATTTAACATCAATACCCAATCAAAATGCCTGGTCAGTATGATTTGTATCATGGTGGGTTCGGAATTACAATTTATTTTTTAAACAGGTGTTAGTCAGTTGCCTTTTGAGTTTAGCATATAACGTAAAATGAATACTGGCTTTAACACACAAAATATTAACCACATTGTACATCTACCATGCTTATTCATAACTACGAGAAAACATACATTTTGTAGTTGACCTAAATATAAAGTATGTAATTGTAAATTCTACATTTACCAGTGCTACCAGTAACTAGTGCCGTCAAACAGAGATATTTGTCCGTTTTGAAATCATTTGGCGCCACAGATTTAGTAGCAAATGAAGCCCAAAAGCAGTCAAACATGTGAACGCCTTCAAAAAAGTAACTCAAATCTTAAAATTCATTATTGGTTAGCATACAAGTCTTCAGATTCTGTTAATATTCTGTACTTAAAAACAAAATAGTTTAGAGCTAGGGAAGTCGTTAAAAACAAATTATGATAAAGCGAATTAGTAAGTTTTTGTCCAAAAAGTGTTTACCTCACGTTGACGGGATAAATGGTGGTAAAGTTCGACAGACACTAGAAACAGATAATGGATGGGGTATACATTTTGTTGTGTTTTAGGCCTTTTGCTAACTCCGCCAATAGTTGTTGCAAAGGATATATGTAAAGTGCATTTCGATTGGACGTGGCTTTGTATTTAAACAGGAGCACGTATTAGTGCTGTTTTTTTTTTTGTTTTTTTTTACAATTGATAATGATTTACCAGCATTCATTTAATGATTCCTAAATATGTTTCCTAAAATAAAATACTCGAATTAGCATACATCATACCGAAATTCTGCATACAAAGTGCTTTTACAAGTTATTTGACTCAATGAACTAAAAGTTTAAAAAGCAAAAACAAAGGATATAAATAAACGGGGAACTAACCACTGAAATACCAAATACTCAGCCTGAAGGAGTTATAGTCTTAGTTTCTGTAAATATTACAAACTACTGAGCATTATTCTATTAAAGGGTATGACTTCAAGTTATGCAAACTTTTGCTGTTGCCAGATTAAGGAAATAAAATTTAAGTGAAATTAAGATTAATTTTGGTAATAAATAAACTCATCATAGATATCTGGATTAAAAATTTATATGTACGCCACACGTGCGTTTCGTCTACAAAAGACTCATCAGTGACGCTCGAATCAAAAAATGTTTTAAAGGCCAAATAAAGTACGAAGTTGAAGAGCATTGAGGACCAAAATTCCTCAAAAGTTTTACCAATTACAGCTAAGGTAGTCTATTCCTGGGGTAGAAAAGCCTTATTATTTCTAAAATTCCAAATTTTGTTTACAGTAAATTTATAATTATGAACATATCAATGATAACTCAAGTCAACACAGAAGTGCTGACTACTGGGTTTGTAATACCATCGGGAAATAAATCTCCACCAGCAGTGGCATCGACTCAGTGGTTGTAAATAAACTCATCATAGATACCAGGATTAAAAATTTATATGTACGCCAGACGCGCGTTTCGTCTACAAAGACTCATCAGTGACGCTCGAATCAAAAAATGTTTTAAAGTCCAAATAAAATGCGAAGTTAAAGAGCATTGAGGACCAAAATTCCTAAAAAGTTATACCAAATACAGCAAAGGTAATCTATTCCTGAGGTAGAAAAGCCTTATTATTTCTAAAATTCCAAATTTTGTTTACAGTAAATTTATAATTATGAACATATCAATGATAACTCAAGTCAACACAGAAGTGCTGACTACTGGGTTTGTAATACCTTTTGGGAAATAAATTTTCACCAGCAGTGGCATCGACCCAGTGCTTGTAAATAAACTCATCATAGATACCAGGATTAAAAATTTATATGTACGCCAGACGTGCGTTTTGTCTACAAAAGACTCATCAGTGACGCTCGAATCAAAAAATGTTTTAAAGTCCAAATAAAGTGCGAAGTTAAAGAGCATTGAGGACCAATATTCCTAAAAAGTTGGTAATCTTAACTAGCTTCTTCAATAATTAATATCATCTAAAATTTGTATCTGCAATTATAACATTACGTATAATATGAAAATAAGGAGATGTCGTAGGATTTCCACTCAGACAACTTGCAGCAGAGGCCAAAGAATAAGAGCGTTACCAACTACAGCATTGAAAATGAGCAAAACCCATTCTGTTAAGTAAGCCATAAAAAGACTTCGCCATGCCAAAGGAAAAACAATTCAAAAGGAGAAAACAGATGACCTGTTATATAATTTAACAGTTAAACGTAAAACAAATATGGTAATCAGCAAACAGGTCTAATCACTAGATAACAGGTTCCTTAGTTGAGACAGACACACACATAATATGGCGGTGTAAAGCATGTGTGTGCTTGTGAACTGTGTACCCTCTACAAATCTTGAAGAGTAGTGTAACATCTCACAGAATAACAACAAAATGTAAAGAAAATTCGACTGAAATGACTTGACTCATCAGATCAACGATCAGTTCAAGTATCAGATCAGTATATTAAGCACAAAAAACTAACAAAAAGATAGAGGTCACACAGGACCTATCTGAGAGTACTCGCAGTTACTGAAACAAGTTCATATAAAAAAGAAGATGTGGTATGATTGCCAATAAGACAACTGTCCGTAAGAGACCAAAATGACACAGACATTAACAACTATAGGTCACCGTACGGCCTTCAACAATGAGCAAGGCCCATACCGCATAGTCGGCTATTAAAGACCCCGATATGACAATGTAAAACAATTCAAACGAGAAAACAAACGGCCTTATTTAAATAAAAAAAAATGAACAAAAAACAAATATGTAACACAAAAACAAACGACAACCACTGAATTACAGGCTCCTGACTTGGGACAGGCACATACATAAATAATGTGGCGGGGTTAAACATGTTAGCGGTATCCCAACCCTCCCCCTTACCTGGGACAGTGGTATTACAATACAACATAAGAACGAACTAAAAAAATCAGTTGAAAAAGGCTTAACTCATCAGATGGATAAAAATACAAGTGGACGTGGACGTGTACTTGTACATCCCGACAACAAAAAGACACTAGGAACAGATCTGAGAGTACTTGCAGTTATCTGACAGCTAGTTTAAAGCCACTAACAACTAATAAAAAAAGCATGCATCTAATACTAAAATATCAATCCGTACACATCCAACATCCCAATAGATTTAGTTTAAAGACGTCTTAAACAGTCGGAGAAAAACAAGACCTTGTGCAATGCCAGTTACAGGTATCGACAGATTGTAGATAACATGAATGTGTATATGTATATAACATACTAGTAATATTTAGTTTGCTTTTAATTTACTGATAACAAAATCAATATTTATACCAATAAAAACAATATTCAATGATTTTATTACAGTGTTGAATTGGTAAGCTTTTAGAATAAGTTTATTTAAAGGAGCGATAAGTTTACAAGGATCATTTTTAAATTTCCGGGCACGGTTAACAACATTTCAGTAAAAAAAAATAGTCCAGTTTTAACCAATTTACATACCATCTTTGCCCAGACTATATTGAATAACCACTTTCATCTTATATTTGTATCCATTTTCTGAGATTTCCTTATATATTATACCGTACATATAGATGAAGCGAAAACAGAACAATTTGAAGCATTAGAAATATAAAAGAATAATAGTTGTCAGTTATGATGTTTCGGCTTGCTGAGAGTGTGATATAATTCGCCATTCTGTGTCTTTTACAATGTGTCTTTTACAATGTCGCCTGCTCTGTGAATTTTGTTAGTTATTTTGATGCCGTTTATCCAAGCTTTCTTCATTCAAACTAAAAGCAAAATACATTTTATTTTATCTTTCTATAATTATTAAAAATTCTCTCCGTGTTCATCTTCAGATTAAAAAAATATTACTTCTTAATGTCCAATAAAGTATTAGTTCTTAATTACAATTTCTTCTTGATTGAACTCAAGTTTAACTTATTTGAAAGCTGTACTTTTAGTAAAATTATTCATTTACGAGAATAATTAAAGGTTGTAATTACAAGAAGGCGAACTCCAGAACGTTTTAGGAACTAATTACTTGCACGTGTTCGCATTTATCGGTAAAGAATGACAAAGAAAGCCCTTATAATCGGTAAATATGACATCTTTGCTACGCTTTGTTCATAGATCCGTAAAGTTCTTTCCCGCATAGTCTCCGGTGTTTATTTTTCTCAAACTGCGGGTTAACCTTACAGAGTTTCTTAGTTTCCTATAGATCTTGAATCATTATTTAATGTGTTTTAAAGTAAATATCAATTTGATATTAATATGTTATTGTTCTACAGCGCATACACGCTACCTTGAGTCGGAGATTACATCATAAATTTGACAACAACTTAATGAAGCCATTTCAGCCCAATACAATTCAAAATGAAAGCAACACCAGATTTAGTTATGATATGATTTCCATGTATTCTCAATGTTGTTGCACTATATCATCTGATTCTCTTAAAATGCAACCGTAGAATGATGATTTTGTGTATGAAAAGGGAGCAACCATTTCACTTCAAAGAGGTGTAAGGGTTTTTTGTCTGTGTCAGATTTTTTTCCCCGCGCACTGCACGAACAATATATGAATATGTTTTGGGAAAAAACCATAACACCCCTAGATGTTAAATGGTCGTCTCTGGCTGAAGAAGGTTGGTACAATAACAAAGTGTCTAATTATATTAATTTGTTTTTTACGGCTAGACTATTATTAAACAAGCATTCTGTGCTTCCCAGTCTTAGGGTTGTTCTTCTAAGTGGCTAAAGCCAGAGATATTTTTTATGAAATCGTCATACATCCTTTTTTAACGTAAAATTCTTTAATTTGTAAATTGTATGTAGCTTTAGGACAGCATAGGAACAGTAAAAACGAAAACGCAAAGATAATATATGATACTGATAGGATCTCTTCTCTGCTACGGAGTGAATGTATGAATATATGGCGACACTAAAAGTACATTTTCGTAATATTTATTAATTGTCTGATCTCATTATATTTCTATAATTTTCGTTTCTTTCTATCGAAAGGACGTTAAATCATCCACTTGGGTGATTCAATATCTTGTGTTGAATATTATAGTACAGACTGATGAAAAGTGACAGTCCCAAGGCCCGACTTATTGTTCCTGGAATAGAATTGTATGAAATATAGGTATCATCTTTCTACAGACTTAAAAATCAATCATCGACTCTTTAGGAAGCAATCTAACTTAGTTGTTATGAGGTTTTTGGTATCTTAACATATTAATTATGTAAGATGCTTTTAGTTTGATTGGTAATGTTGGGGATTGTTTCTTTCGCTGTCCTTTGAGAATACTATTACTCAATTATCAGCCAAGTTCACTGTCGCTGTATAGAATCTTGACTCTGTTGTCATCGCTAAGATTTTTTTTTGGTTCCATATTTGCAACATTAATGATCAAAATATTGAGAAACTTATTTAGACATTCAATACAAAGGAAAACTATATCTCTTTACTCAGTAACAAGTAAATTATTGAGATATTTATCGACTATCTATTAATTAGATTAATTTCAGCATACAAAATGCACATGTGAGAAAGGGGAAATTTTAACATCATTATTTTCTTTTGTGATAAAGATATGATACTATTGAGGTAAAAATCCTTAAAAACAAAACAAATATATTTATATTATCAGTATGTTTGATTGAGTGGGGTAGACATTTCCCTGTTTTACTAATAGGAAACATTAAATTCTTTTAAATCTGGAAAATCCCTTTTTTAACATGTTATTTTCTCTAAGAATACTACAGATGTGTGTACTGTATATTTTGTTTGTCTTTTCATATTTAGCCATGCCATGATAGCGTTGTCAGATTATTTTCAATCTATGAGTCAGACAACTCATAAAACAATGAAATATTCCGAAATCTCATATTGTGATTGTCAACTTACATAAAACAAAAACAAAAAAATTCTTGCCAATACTGAAATGTTTGACCCCTGTATACATATGTCCGGTTAACAAAATGTTTACTTTATCTAAGTATTTAAAAAGGGCTTTCGTGACATTTGTTCAGACATTCAAAATTCGTGATCTTATTACTTATGAAATTACCCTTTTTTTACGAAATTGATAACGTTTAGGGATATTGTGTACAACTTATAGATATAGTAATTTTTAAAACAAGCATCTGATATGACATTCGACAAAAATTCACACAGAGCTAGCCTAAAAATCCTCTGTAATGTTGATTATTTCAGTCTCTTCTGATTCTAATAGTAAAGATGTATTTATACTGAGTACTTCTTTTGATTTTCACTGTCATTCGGCTTTGATCGTTTCAGTTTGAGATAACCCTGAAACGGCAGCAAATGCTGAATATTCAGTGCGTTATATGCTTTCGTATAGCTGTCAATGGATGTCTTCTAAAACTTGAATCATTTAATACGAACCATGCAGATAACTCGAACAATTCAATGTTTCCTTATTCAGTGGTTGTATTGTCTGACAGTAATATATTATGTAATATAAACTCGAACAGCGTCAAAGGGATACTAGCAGTCGAAAAGCGCACCAGGCGTTTTCCAAAAAGTGTCGTTTATTTTATGACTACATGTATATACCTACGTTGGAAATTATCTAGCTCCGCATGCAGCACACAACATAATTATGATTTCAACGTCAGTAATTAGTATTACATAGTAACGAATTAATTCGACGAGGTTGCAAAAATATGTGCTGAAATAACTTGTGCATACTCTCATTTTACTAGATTAGCTATGATACCAAACATTTGTAATGAATTTGGGACTAAATTATTTCTGAAACAAAGTTTTGAGTCAGTAAAGGAAGTCTTTGAATTTGGCAATCTTGTTTTTAATACAACTTCATCCCTTGTTAACTGAAAATAATCAGAAATGTCACATGATCTTTTAGTTATGCCAATACTTAAGAACTGGTACAAGTATGAAATATATTAACTGGTGGTTATCAATAAGAAGTAAATAAAAAACAAGCAACTGATATAATATTCGACAAAAAATTCACTCAGAGCTAGCCTAAAATCCTCTGTAATGTTGACCATTTTAATCTCTTATGATTCTAAAAAGTAAAAATGTACTAATACTGAGTACCTCTTTTGATTTTCACTGTCATTCGGCTTCGGTCGTTTCAGCTTTAGATAACCCTGTAACCGCAGCAAATGCTGAATATTCAGTGCGTTATATGATTTTATATAGCTGTCAATGTATAGCTGGAAAAAACTTGAATCATTTAATACAAACCATGCTGATAACTCGGATATAAATACTAGAGACTGGTACAAGTATGAAATATATTAACTGGTGGTTATCAATAAAAGTATATCAAAGACAAAAGCGGGAATTTTGAGCTTGTTCAGCATGTTTTCTCAAAGGGGTATAGTAAAACCATCTGTTTTCGTATGGGCGTTAAGTTTGCGAAAATCAACGCATATTCGAAGAATATTTGTTTTTCCTTGTCGATTACTACGATTACTATGTGAGATGACCATTGAATGTGGGACTTTTTAATAATCTCTGCTATCGAAAATTAGTGCCTGTTTTAATACCTCGTACACGGGTGGTGGTATAGGTGCATATCTCTGTTTGAAAGGATGGTAAACGTCAAGGTTAATCTCAAAGATGGTGCAAAATTCCTGTGGTGTTGCGGACTGAATTGGGATGAACCATTGTTGATGTTAGATGCCATGGTATGGTATATCTGTGTCGATAAAGCCCGAAATGCATATGATGAACTTCGATGGTATAGTAATATGAACTGTTCAACATTCTTTATGACTGCCGATTGATAATTGGTCCCCTGTAGCTCCTTTTCTCGTAAAATGATGCAGCAGAAATATGTACACTAACGTGGGAATATATTTGCAGACTGTAGAAATATAATACCGTGTCGTTGACGGCAAATTTCCATGATGTGTGTTAGAGAATTGGTACCAAGTATTCGCTGTCAAAAACAAATATACAATTGTGGTTCTGATCTAGCTGTTTGATGTTATAATTCAAATTCTATAAATCGAATGTAGGTTGGTATGTACTATCTACAAACGTTATATGTATATATATATATGTCGATGGAAGGTCTGTAAAGCTATATGTTGAAAAGCTGATTGTAGAATTTCTACCTAACCGTAACAACGGTAGATCCAGTGTCTTATAAGACAGTTGATTGATAATAATTAATAACTGTTAAATCAGTCCATGTACTGCTAAGTCCGAGTGACATCTTGTTAGTTTCGGTACTTCTACAAATCTACTGTGTGTGGCTGCTATCATGAATGTCTACTTCCCGTCCCTAAGAGTAGACATATTGGTGTTTAAATGCTGAAACAGACCAAATTTAAGTGTTACTTTACTTATGTGGAAATTCAAATTTATACGAAGAAACTTTGAAAACTTTGGTTATTCTCTTATAAATATGTGGTGTTAGGTGGTAATAGATATATAGCGAAAATAATTTGAATATTGAGTGAAAACTAATGTAAACTTAATATTACGTGAAAAAATAATGATACCAAGTCCTAAATTTTTACTCATAAAATGCATAGTCGAAGAAGACAAAGTTAAATATCACAATATTAATAAGTACATTATATATTTATATAAGCATTTTTTTTTTCATTTAAAAGAAAATATATATATATTAAGCCCTGGTAGAAAAGCTGAACACTAAAATATTTATTAAATCTATAAATTAATATAGATGCAAAGAATAAGTTAATTCTTAACATTTATTTATCGATTTTTTGTATTTTTTGTATTTATCTTTTTGAATTGATTGGATAAACTAAAACACAATTTTTAATTAATCCATATATCTGTTGTAAAGCAAATCTATCATTAAAATAAAAAGAAAAAAGACACAGTTTGTGTATTATCATTTACTATATTATCATACATATTATTGTCAAGAAACGAATAGCGTCCAATAACAACCAGAAAAGTGTTACGCCGCAAAAAAACCAATATTACTTTATCATGCGACTGTTTTTTCATCTCATTAAATTACACCTAACCAAATAAAAACAAAGGCATTTGTAGACTCGATCAGTAGCAACATGTGGGAATAATGTCAACGAATAGCCGTTGGTGTCATATACTTTACTACTTGGATATGAAATATGTCGTCGTGGCATGCAACACCCAATGCGATACAACCATGTGTGACCAGCGTCAGTTACTGGCAGCCGACACTGATCACACGTGCTGTTAAGACAAAATGATTGGCTCTGATGTCTTAAGACAGTCGTGTTCTAAGAAAGTGAAGTCTGACTTCTTTACCAATAAATGAATTAACCACGAATCAATATCGTCTTCAGGAATAAAACAGTAGGATAGGTTAGAATAAAGAAACATTAGTTTGACTGGTTAAGATTATACATGCATAGCCAATGGAATTCTATACCTTGTTTATTTGTTTTTACTAAAATAATATTAACCATTTCTTGAACACATTACGCGGATATAGGTATAAATTTACGATTTAAAATTGTATACTGTACTTGAGGTTGAGTTAATAACATAACCAGAATTATTGTGAATTATTTTGGAACTAAGAATAGTCCAGAAACAAATAGTTGACGACTATATTGTTAATCTTTCGTTATTTTAGTGTCACGGAGATTTTTGAAGAAAGTCAAATAAAAAAATTAATTTTAATTTTCTTTTGTTTTTATTTATTTTACTCTTCTCCGAATCATTATTATTAAACTGTCAGGTTAGTATGTCAATTATATAGTGGACACACAAATAAAAACGAGAAACGTATGTCATACTGTTAAATCAGACAAAAATATTGCGTGTGCAATAACAATATGACACTTATTTAGTATCGTAAATGTCATATTACAATGCTGCTAGATGCTTCTGTTGTAAATCAGAAAGATCAGGCATCTATAAACGTAAGAAATATGGGTAACATAATGTCAGAACCTGAAGAATACACATTTAAAATATGTATGCATAAAGATTTTAAAGCTCAAATGTACTGGAAGTTACTGATTATTACTGTCTTATTGATCTTAATTCCCCTTCCTTGGATACTAAATAATTGAAACTCAGATAATACAGCGCCCACTACCTACTACTAGTATCTTAATAGAGTAATCGTAGTAACGACGATTGTGCTGTTCGGATAAAGATAGTAAATTGAGGAGCATTGAGTAATCAGAAGAAAACTAGCTAACCAGGTCATAGATAATGTGTCTTTCTATAGGCAGGAATAATGAAACTGGTTGTTGTTGAGGGCCTGTTTTATCCAGAAACGTAGTGTCGATGGAATATATTTTGGTTGTCACTTCCATTTCAAATGAATTCACATCTTGTGTAGAATCGGGCTATTAACATCTTAGAATAGGGTTTAATCGCTTGACTGTTGTGCAAGACCGAATGTCACTAGATTTCATTTTTAATTTATAATATTGATGGGTTCTTATCTTATTGACAAGTTACCGGTTTTTTTTATATTTGTTAAAATGCATTCACGGCTTGTCCCATATAGGACTAGTGATCATTAAATATTGAAAATTAAACAACATCCATCCGAAGCTCATAGACAATACAAAATATGCAAATGAATGTAAACAGTCTTGTGAGGAATAGTGTTGTAAGTAGTAATTAATCATTTAAAGTACAGTTGTCTTTCAGACAATAGCTCTTGAAAACGGTTTGTAGTTCTGAACAATAATTAGCAAATAAAAGAAATTTTATTATGAATATTATAGCTTTTATCTGCAAAAACATCACATACTTCAGGAAGTCGTTGTACTTTTTGCATTATCTTTCTCTTTCAGCTTAATATAGCCAAGCTCTTCTGGGAAAAAGACTAGAAAAGTGTAATCGAAGAAGAAACATTTATCATTCCGCAATTAATGAAGCATTTGTTATTGATTGGTCTAGAAAGATATTAATTTCTTCTCGGGTAAATTTTACGTTGACGCTTTAGGAGGAAAACGACGTTTACCGTAAGAAAATAAATATTTAATTGCCGTTCTAGTCTTGTATCTTGGCGATATTTATTTGACGAGATTGATCAAAGCCAGCCATTATCAACAAACTGCAAAGAACAACACTGAATATTTCTTTTAATTGAAATTCGAAGCAAATTAAATATTATGATGAAACAGACGGTTGATGAGATAGAATGGAACCCTCGAGACATTTTAGTGTCAACAAAAATACGGAAATGTGTCGACTTGGCCATTAGATTTTCCTTTTTATGTTCACTGCGGCAATCACCTGTTTCTCAATATTGATATGCTAACTTATTGGAAAAGAAGCAATTTCTTCTTTGCTTCATAAAGGTTGTTCTAGCAGGTAAAAATAAAACTGTTTATTCAACAAATGAAATTATCTTTTAGCAGGATGCCGGAAGAAATATACGGTAAAACTTTGTTTACATGTACTTGACTCTGAATATCATCCGGAAAGACAAGGAAAATTGAAGTGGGTTCTTTTCCGAAAACAAAGAAATGAGATAAGTGTTTTAAAAGCCTTTATTATTAGTCTATAAGGTTATCCAGAAACTACAAAATTAAAAAGAAAATGTCTGTTTCCAAAATAAAAAGATAACTGTCAACTCGAAGTTCAACATTTATTTTAGACTAAATTGGAAAAAAAAGCAGAAGACATAATGAGGGTGAGAGGCGAGAAATGGAATGAAAGGAGTGGAGATTGATGAGTAGCTACCTGATTAATTTCCACTTTTTTCCGAAATCGTATTTATTCCGTGACATGAGTTACCAATAAGTAAATATAAGAATATGTAATTATGATTGCCAGTGACACAATTATTCACAAGAGACCAATTGACATGAATGCAAGAAGATACAGGTATATATGCTTTCAACACATTCAACAAGTACATGCCGGTCCTATTTTGCACCTAGTAATTAAATATGTACATACTGCTTTCGAATTTGATAGTATATTCACTTTATTATTCGAAAAAGCAAAAAAGATTAATTTACTTTTTCCAAGAATTTCTGTAATTTCAATTACGATACAAATTCTTGCTTTTCTTAAGATTTATTTGTTTACAAACCCTACATTCTTCTTGTTTTGCACAAGTCGAACCTAACAGATGACAATTATTGGTTGTTTTCTATAATTTTGTAGGAAATACTTTACCCGATATTTAAATGTTAAAGAGTGCGGGAATGGATCACATTGAACTGGCTTCCATACTCTGAGGGCATTCGATGTCAATTTTTATACTTTTATGTTACATTATTTATCTAATTATATTCTTCTTCTTTTTACCTTAATTTTTTCATTAAAATATCTTGTTGTTTTAGTTCTAAGAATTGGTAAAAGAAACATCAGATTGGCAATAGAAATCACTGATAAGTCAATGAAAGATTAGACACTATGTTAAAAGTACACAAATTCCACTAACACTACAAAGAAAACAAATGATGGAGCTACACTCACGGGGATAACTTACTCAGATAAAAAACAATTATACGCTAGCTCCAAAATTTGACTAGTGGTTGGTACCTTCAGAGGTCGACAAAATTTTAATTGTTAAAATAAAATGCTGCATTATTGACTTTAAACAGGCGAGCTATTGCGGTATTTAAAAAAATGTCAACTTGTCGACCGTAATCAGTTGACAATTTATCATTGTATCAACCCCTGGATGTAGACATTTTTATTTTTATTTGTCTACTTGTAAATCTCAATACAAGATTGTTTTAAATTTTAATTTTCAACTTGTAGAATGAAGTTTTTTATATATATAAATAAGGCCGTTAGTTTTCTCGTTTGAATTGATTTACATTGTCTTATCGGGGCCTTTTATAGCTGACTATGTGGTATGGGCTTTGCTTATTGTTGAAGGCCGTACGGTGACCTATAGTTGTTAATGTCTGTGTCATTTTGGTCTCTTGTGGACAGTTGTCTCATTGGCAATCAAACCACATCTTCTTTTTTATATTAGTTTAAAGTTGACACTTTAGTTTGTATATTATAAACAATATTTGAACCAAATCCCTCTTTTATTCACGAAAAAAAATGTGCAAGAAACTTTATATCCGTATACCCGCCAAGCGGTAAGTGTTCCTGATGCAGGTTATAAAAGAAAAATGTATCTGGCGCAACGGAACCGTATTTAACGTGTATCTGCTAACACATCCGGAACATCTTTTATTTTTGCAGGGCTCGTGTTGCTCAGAGATTAGTTTGCTATGTAGGTTTTTTGCGGGTTTCTCGACATCTGAATGAGTTTTGAATGTTCTCTTGGTATCTAGCGCCTAATTTTTTTAATTGTTAAAGAAATTTTGAAGTTTTTTTTTTTTATAAAAGACAGTGAGACAGGTGGCAAAGTATGGGAAACCAGTTATGCTATCACAGTTTTTGAAGGTAATATGACAATATCTGTTTTCTTGAATTATCATTGTTTTCGAAAAATTGATCTAGTCCTAGAAGATATCTTTACAAAAAGGAAGCACTATTGAAATCTTACTTAAAAACATATTTCTCATAAGAACCAACCTAATGTACCGAATGTACCTTCCTGGTTTATTGGTACTTGAATATAGTTACTACACTGAGACTTAAAAAAACATAGACATCATTGACCTTCCTGTGAATTTTTTAAACATACTTAATATTCCAGGCATCCATTCCGATATCATTACAATTATTTTGTCCCCCATTTTCGTCATCTATTTATTGATTTCAAGTAAGCTTCCAATAGGAAACTGTATACTGTTAACAGTTATATTATGTCCAAGAGGGGCATAAGCCAAACAAATCCATCATGCTTTCGCTATCAAGACGTAACAAAACAGCCGGTGGTCACAAAAAGTATCTAAAAACATATTTTTGACCAAAATCAGTATCAACTTCGACTATTTAAAAAATACCAGGTTTTACGTAGCGTCAAAATACAACAACTTATAAAAAGCTATTCCATACCATCAATGTCAATCATGTCATTTTTAAGTGTCAACTGTTTTGTTTGCTTTAAACATTACGTTTTTTCATATACTCCTCCGCCATATGGAATATGTTTTTTTTTCCCAAAGAAAGGCACCCCTTTCAAAGTCGTGGTGATTGACAAAGTTTGGCAAAAAAATCACACCAAAAAAAGCCTGTACAATTTTCTATTAAATAAATTCTACTGTCTCTTTATGATTACGAAATGGCAGTACAAAAATTATCAGGGTTTTCCTTTTTCTGTGATTTGATTTATTTATATGCACAGTTAATGTGTGGTAATTAAAATTAACCTATCCCGGCTAACTAGAAGGCTTATGGCCTTATTGTAATACAATTGAGGAATTCCGGTATGATAACAAGTACCATTGATAGTGATGACAATATTTGTTCGATTGCCATATTGTTTGAGTATTTTCCGAATGTCTTAAGTGTAAATATCTTTGAAATACCGGTCACGCAAAGTAAAGCAATTATTCATATTGTATTATAAAGAAGTGCGGTCTTTGATGAATTTATTTAAGAATTAGCTCGTTAACACGAGACTATAATAATTCAAGAAATACAACTTTTTATTGGAGGAAGACAAATAGATAATGATTGAACTCCTCGAACTGGATAAAAATAAGAAAACAGATCGTGGATATAGTAACAAATTTGACGCCACCAAGGGTCAAACGCACTAGAAGAGATAAAAGTATAACAACATTTAATATTTTTTTTTGTTCATGGTATTGCCTGTCTGTCTTCTATTTCTTGTTTTTGAATGTCCGCTTTGGGTCTTTTCTGCCTCTTTGTCCGTAGCCATATAGCCAACCTTTTCCAACTTGTTTTCGTTGGAGTGTTTTTTGTTACTACTATGGCAGAAAACCTTATGTTATGATTACCGTTTGCAAAACACTTGGACCAGCAGGTAAGCTTGATACAAATAATTTGAAATGCATAACTAAATGAAAATTTTGAGAAGAACAAAACATATAAGCAAACTTTCCTGGAGTAAAAATGTTTTGACAACGACAAACGGGTTATGTTCTTTGTCATTTGCGACATATATATAGTCCGTAACGGCCAGGTTAGTTATGACCGAATTATCACTCTAACGCAACATCTTAGAACCTCTCCTTTTATTAGGATTTTATGTAAGCAACCACCATAAAAACAGGAATTTATGAAAGATGTGAAATACATATAGATTAAGAATATATGCACCATCTGTAGGTGCTGCTAGAATGTTACTGTTTATGAATGGAATGTAGATAACAGGAAATCAATGTTGTCACTAATGTAGAAAAGTTAAATTCTTAAATTGTGGTAAACTATGGTGATACGAGTAGGTAAGCAGTTCCTGTTTTTTTGTAATTGTCGTACTGTTCAAGTTTAAATCCGATGTGCATCATACAACAGCGAATTGGTAGACGTCTCTTCTATATGAAGACATTACTTAAAATAACATAAATAATCATCACATTTATTTTCTATTTTTCATCTTAAAAAATATAATGAAAATACATTGTCAACGTTTCTGCGTCAAAAATGTTTAAAAATTCTAGAGGAATCGTCACAATCAGTAGATCTCAGTCATTAGCGGAAAGAAACGGGCGGAATTTGGCCACAATCAACCAAAGAGAAGAAATGATTAGCAATAAATCTATCTGTAGACTTCATTTCAACCGTAATCTTGTTTCAAGGGAATCATGATAGGAAACAACAGCTAATACCGTATCAACTGAGATATATACGCCAAATATGGATGCTGCTGGACAGTTATTCCGTTAAATTGGAACGTTAAAAATAGCAAAATTGTCATTTTCTCTTTGTCGTAATGGTAGCTTTTCATCTGACAATCGCTACAGTTTTAAGAAGGATACATGATTTCCATGCGTACAAAACATGTTAAGGAATAAATTTCTTCCGGTACGCTTAAAACCGACAGTTTAGAAAGTTGATATAAATCATTTTAGAGATTAAAACCCGAATGTTCCTAAATAATTTCTTTGTTTGAGATTTTCTCGTTTATTTTAACTTATTTGATTTTTACACCAATAATACGAATCGATGGCAGAAAATATACAAAGAACACGTTGAATCGTGAAATTTAACTTTAGTTGAAACTGTTATTGCACAACTACTAAATTACTAAAGCTCAATTCAGAAAAGTCTGTCAAAGGTATAGATGTTTCTAAAATGCTTTCAGTCTCATCTCACTTTTATATACTATAATATATTTATCTGTAAATCTTTGGAATTAGATGGCCGAAATGTTGATGACCCTGTATATTTCAATAGCAATGGCAAAGCCATAAAGGATTCACTTTTTCTGGTATGCAGTTGCTTATCGACATTGTGTACATTGCCATTTATAAAATAATGACGAAAAAAACAAGAAATCAAGATATCATAGGAAATTTTTAGTTTAAAAAAGAGTCGGTGAATCGGTTACAATTTTTGTGCATGTTTCTGTCGTAACTAGTTATACTTCTATAGACTTTGACCAATTCCAGATATTACCAATACTGTGAATTAGGAATTCGGATGAATGTTGACGATATTCTTATCTTCTGGAGATACCTACCGCTTTCTAAAAGAGTTACTTTTGTTATTTCCCGCGCATCTTAAATCGATGTCATTATCTTCGTATCTTACATGTATATTTCATATTTTTATAGAAGTTTTAGATAAGTCACTTTCAAAAATCTTGGTCGAAGAAAAAAAAATAAATGTGACTGTAATTACTGTTGTTTGAAATTAAAGCTGAAATTATGTATGCTGTAATAGATGTTCCATTAACGAATATTACTGTAAAAAGATATTCATATCCTTACAACCATACAATAATGAAAACACAATAAAATGGATTTCTTTTATTCACTTTAAATAATCGACAAAAGCTTTCATATGTCCTGGTAAAAATTTAATGCGCGCTCAATACAAAGGTATCTTTTTGAAAAGCTTTGATGGGGTAAAGTTGCTTAACAATTGAAAATACGAATGGCATAGACAATTGATGCATTATCTTTGGAAGCTTAAACAATTGTGCAAGTTTTATTGATGATTGAAGATGAGAATAGTGGATGTAAAAGGAACCGGTTATTAGAAATTAGTAGAAAATTTGATAAAGCGTTTCAAATAACACGAATCAAGGTGGAATCAATCGAACGTTTTATTGTTGTATAAACGCTTGACAGACTTTGGAATTGGACTTGAATATGATATGAAGAAAAGAATCATCTTGCTAATATTCAAAGCTCATCTCGCAAGTTTTAAATTTCAAAGTACAATATTCAGAGGTTAAAAAGAACATCGAAATCACATTATTATAAATCAAGCTATTTTCCTGTTACAGTTTGACATCTTCAGTGAATAAATATGATTTTATCGTAAACTCTATAGTTTTATAAAAAGTAAATAAAGCAATTGACAAAAGGAGACTGATGACAACGCGAAAAAAACTATTATGAATAAGTTCTTACAATGACATCTTCAAATCAAATATAAGTGGACTTCATTGTCCCGCCTTATACGAGAATGTTGGTTAAAATAAAAGTTAAAATGGTTTTTTTATCGAATAATTAAGGTGAACTTAACTAGAACGGAAAAAGTATGTGGGCACTCATTCTACTTCTCCTTAGTTTTTATGAAACACAGGAACACTTAACTGGTATTGAAGGAAAATATGATGCATTCCAAATGCTACGTTTTGGCGGTATTTTAATATTGTATAAATGTCCATAAAAATGTTGCGGAATATTACCGGCTTACGGTTGGTTCACGAACATAGTATATTGACTATTCTCAACATGACTTGTATCAAATTGGCATGGTCTAGTTTTAAAATTAAATAAATTAAAACCTCAAAATCAAAAGTAACCAGTCACCTGTATTTGATTGTTATGTAATCGAGGTATTTTATGATAATACAATGATCTGGTTATAAGAAGTTTTGCAGACTAACCAATAATAAAAAAATTTCACAGACCATGCCAATTATTAAATAGTTTCGCAGACCATGCTTATTATCAAATAGTTTCGTAGACCATACCAATTATCAAATAGTTTCGCAGACCATGCCAATTATCAAATATAGTTTCGTAGACCATGCCAATTATTAAATAGTTTCGCCGTAGACCATGCCAATTATTAAATAGTTTCGCAGACCATCCCAATTATCAAATATAGTTTCGTAGACCATGCCAATTATCAAATAGTTTCGCAGACCATGCCAATTATCAAATATAGTTTCGCACTCCATGCCAATTTATTAAATAGTTTCGCAGATCATGCCAAATATTAAATAAATAGTTTCGCAGACCATGCCAATTATTAAACTGTTTCGCTGAGCATGCCAATTATTAAATCAAATTTTGCTCCGTTTAATGGATGTGCAGTTCTGCGTTGACCTTAATCGGGAGTGCACAGGATCAATAGGAAGTAAAACCGAATAACGTCCTTGACTTTTGTCCTTGACGAGATTATTTTTTAAGTGAAATGTAAAGAATTTCCTACATAAAATGTGAATAAGTACCATTCAGTCTCCCGCGTTATTTGATGACAACCTTTGAGATTCGACGAGGCGGTAATTGGAAACATGTAATATACAAATATGGACCTTTGCATTATCATAATTGTCTTACTTCAAAATAAAAAATCTCCACAGTCCAAAATACGGATAATACTATATACGAAAAAAAATGATTTGCCATGAAAGAGAAGCACAAGCATTTGTTTCTGTAAATGTGGATGTTTTTTTTTCGTACGGGTGTGGATAGTTAACCGCACATTGACAGAAACAAGTGCCTGTTCAGAGAAAGGGCCGATTTTCTCTTAATTTCAAGGTTGTGATTTGAAAAATAGAGAATACAATTTAATTGTTTATGATAATTTTAATCATACCCATATTAAAAATTAAAAATTGCTTCGGCGCTATAAATACACTGTTGTTGACATGCAGTTCTGATGCTATATGAAAGTTGACCTTGAAGAATGCTGCTTTACTTTTAGATCCCCCAACGTTTTAATGTATTTATACATCACTGGCTTTTAAATGTTTTAGTTTGTGCATTATGTATATATATAGTATTTTTCATTTATGGATATCTTTAAAGCAAACGTGAATGGTTTGCATCTGAAAAGACAAAAATGAAGTGTTGTTTTTTGGTAAGTTCTGTCCTTATTATATCTATACATACTCATAAGATTGTCAGATTTTATTCACCTTAAGAATTTATATGTTTTTTATCGTGTTCATGCAGAAATTTGCCATATTGTTGTTGAAGTACACACATGTCACACATGAAACTGTCATATAGATGCAGTTTATGTATAGAATGGAACTTAGGAAAATGGCTCTGGTATAAAATAAATGTATAAGCAACTAAGTGTTGATTTGTGAGTAAACTTCATACGTGTACACACATACTCCAGATTGGCATCAGTTAAAATTGGCATTAGCGCGTTCGATCATTGTTGTGGTTTTGTTTGGAAACTAGTTTATGATAAGATATCTACGTTATCTACATTTATTTTTTTCTTGGTATTTTTTATTTCTTTTATAGAATGGAGGTTTTTACTCGATAAATATAGATATTGAGTTTTGATCTGATCTTCCGCTGTATCACTATCTGCCTGGTACTGCGAGTACTAAATTTCCTTTTAGAAAGTAAAAAGAAGTTATCCAACTGGATAGGAAATATATTTTAATACTTTATATCTATAGGAGGAAATACTTCATATTGGCTGAGAAAAGTTCCGTGTCAGGCTTGTTTGATCACCGGTTTTATACAATGAAAATCACACGTGTGGATATTATTAATTCTTAATTGTTGAATTGTCTAAATTAATATTAGGAAGTTATTAGAGTGAAATTAAATTCATAAGTTTTGAAAGGTTTAAAAAGTACGAAGACAAATGCAAAATATATATATTTTTTAATTTAAGGTATGTCCCAGTATTGAGTATAGCATATACCTTTTATGTATACTTTCTTGTGAATCTTTTGAGATAATGAAAAAAAAATTATAAAAAACATGATTGCTGCGATTTAGTTTCTTTAGTCTGTAACTCAGTGCAGGATTGTCGTTTGTTGCTGTCTTCCATATTTGTTTGTATATTTATAAGTTTTAGATGTATGTACATAAAGTATTTGTCTTGACTTGTCTTGTCTATTTGTTTCTCTTTATTAGATATTATTAGTATACATCATGTCTGAATTGTTTCACAATTTCTCATGCCCGGGCCTTTTATAGTCTAGGATACTGGAGTCCTTGATGAAGGTCATTTGGTGATCTATAGTTGTCTACATACTCGTGTTTTGATCTATGGTTAATTGTTGTATCATTGGCAATCAAACCATTCTTCTTTATTTTAATATCAAAGCTTGTCATTGAAATTTGTTTTTCTTCAAAATTTCTAGTCAGACTATGATTTGAAAGTACCATGTTATATTTAATAGTCGTAGTTGAAAGCGATCAGCCATTGTTAAAAGAAGACGATTCCTGATATTACTGTTAAATTGTTTTATTGACTAATTACTTGAAATTAGATCTTCTAGAAGGACGTTTAATATAGAAAGTGGAAAGACATATGATATATAATGAATATCTGATGATAAATGTATTGATAAAACGTAAAGATACGCATCCATTATTCAAAACCAATGCCCAGATGACCAAAAACCTGACGCAAAAACAAATTTACTTTTGTCTGTAGATTCGACACCTTTGAACAGACGACAATGGATAACAACTGATGACACTTGACAAAAGAAACGCTTATTGTTGTCAATAAGATGAAAAGCTTCGTGATATTGAAAAGTGGTGAGGAGATGTGTTGATTAGAACTGGACATGTCATAAATGGTCATAATTATCATTTGTAGTCAGTCTGAAAATTTAATAAAGCCACCATTAGGTTTCTTTACCATTTTTTTTTACTTCAAACATGATAAAAGCACCAGTCCCCGCCGTATGCCGATACTACTGTGGAATAACATATTTTATATTCAAATTATAAACTTTAAAATCATTTAAAATATACAGTTCTACGATTGGGCTGATATGATTCGACTCCACGATCGGACAAATGCGATATCATCAGAGACATCTATGTTCCACATGTCGTATTCACTGTCTCCGGTTGTCGTTCTTAACCTCCAAGCTAAATCAATGTGTAACAGTAAATAATAAATGTAGATGCCACAAGATACGAAAAATTAATTGTCGCAAGATTATCATAATAATAATTACTTATCTTCTAGCGATAGGACAGCTGTTGTCACCATACAAGTCATAACATTACTTCAACTGTGGAAATATTCAATGCAAAATGAAGATGAGCCAATGATATGTATTAAACTGTATTCATATATATTGAATTTACAATGGATTTTTCTTTAATACTTGATTATAAAAAATAAGAAGATATGGTATGATTGCGCAATGAGAGAACTCTTCATCTGAAAACAAATGTCATAGAAGGTTACCAACTGTTGAAACTCATTTTGCTTCCTTCGTCTTACTTTGTTCTGATAACAATTGTGGGTTGGTTTTCTAACAAATATAAAACACGATGTTTAATGGAGGGTAACTATCTAAGACTGTGTTATAGTATGATTTGTAAGTTTCAAAAAGAATTAATCCATTAAGTTCATTGGTTTCCATAACTAGTTAGCTTTTGTGGTTTTTAATTTCTACGAATATCTTCTTGATTTCCTACTGTCTTGTTGAATTTGAACAACGTTGTTCATCATGTATCCATATTTGATATCTGGGACGCACGTGCGTGTCGAAGAGAGAAGCAAGTCAGCCTGACAACGCAAATATAGGGAAAACAATACTTCTTGATTAATGAGTTAATTTACTAAAATGTGACACGTGCACAAATGTATTTATTTTTTATTTGAAGAGACTGGAAAATATCGGTTGATGATTTAGCGTGTTCAGTATGTAACAGTTGGTCAGTCTATTTTGCCTGTGGCTTCTTTTAACGCAGATGATCTTAAACCAGGATACAACAATGTGTTTAATCTATAAAACTAGAGGCTCTAAAGAGCCTGTGTCGCTCACCTTGGTCTATGTGCATATTAAACAAAGGACACAGATGGATTCATGACAAAATTGTGTTTTGCTGATAGTGATGTGTTTGTAGATCTTACTTTACTGAACATTCTTGGTACTTAGAATTTTCTCTATCTATAATAAACTTGGACCTTTAGATACAGTGAAAAATATTTTGTAAAAATTTACAAAAATTTACCAAATTAGTGAAAATTGTTAAAAATTGAATAAAATGGGCAACAACTCCTTAAGGGGTCAACTGACGATTTTGGTCATTTTGACTTATTTCTAGATCTTACTTATCTGAACATTATTGCTGTTTACAGTTTATCTCTATCTATAACAATATTCAAGATAATAACCAAAAACAGCAAAATTTCCTTAAAATTACTAATTCAGGGGCAGCAACCCAACAACAGGTTATCCGATTTATCTGAAAATTTCAGGGCAGATAGATCTTGACCTGTTACACAATTTTACCCCTGTCAGATTTGCTCTAAATGCTTTGGTTTTTGAGTTATAAGCCCAAAACTGCATTTTACCCCTATGTTCTATTTTTAGCCATGGCGGCCATCTTGGATGGTTGGCCGGGTCACCGGACACATTTTTTAAACAAGATACCCAAATGATGATTTTGGCCAAGTTTGGTGTAATTTGGCCAAGTAGTTTCAGAGGAGAAGATGTAAAAGATTACTAAGATTTACGAAAAATGGTTAAAAATTGACTATTAAGGGCAATAACTCCTAAAGGGGTCAACTGACCATTTCGGTCATGTTGACTTATTTGTAAATCTTTTTTTGCTGAACATTATTGCTGTTTACAGTTTATCTCTATCTATAATAATATTCAAGATAATAACCAAAAACAGCAAAATTTCATTAAAATTACTTATTCTGGGGCAGCAACCCAAAACCGGGTTGTCCAATTCATCTGAAAATTTCAGGGCAGGTAGATCTTGACCTGATAAACAAATTTACCTCATGTCAGATTTACTCTAAATGCTTTGGTTTTTGAGTTATAAGCCAAAAACTGCATTTTACCCAAGGTTCTATTTTTAGCCATGACGGCCATCTTGATTGGATGGCTGGGTCACTGGACACATTTTTCAAACTACATACCCCAAAGATGGTTGTGTCCAAGTTTGGATTGATTTGGCCAAGTAGTTTCAGAGGAGAAGATTTTTGTAAAAGATTACTAAGATTTACGAAAAATGGTTAAAAATTGACTATAAAGGGCAATAACTCCTAAAGGGGTCAACTGACCATTTCGGTCATGTTGACTTATTTGTAAATATTACTTTGCTGAACATTATTGCTGTTTACAGTTTATCTCTATCTATAATAATATTCAAGATAATAACCAAAAACAGCAAAATTTCCTTAAAATTACTAATTCAGGGGCAGCAACCCAACAACAGGTTATCCGATTTATCTGAAAATTTCAGGGCAGATAGATCTTGACCTGTTACACAATTTTACCCCTTGTCAGATTTGCTCTAAATGCTTTGGTTTTTGAGTTATAAGCCAAAAACTGCATTTTACCCCTATGTTCTATTTTTAGCCATGGCGGCCATCTTGGATGGTTGGCCGGGTCACCGGACACATTTTTTAAACTAGATACCCCAATGATGATTTTGGCCAAGTTTGGTGTAATTTGGCCCAGTAGTTTCAGAGGAGAAGATTTTTGTAAAAGTTAACGACGCCGGACGACGGACGACAGACGACGGACGACGGACGACGGACGCCAAGTGATGGGAAAAGCTCACTTGGCCCTTTGGGCCAGGTGAGCTAAAAAAGTACTGTCTGATTACATCAGTTTGTGTTAATAAATTCTAATGGCCATACACTAGTTTCTGTTAGTACAACATTATTGAAAACAAAAACACAAAAAGCAAAATAAGTTTCCAACACAGATATTGGCATTTGTATCATATGTTATTGTTAATTAACCTGCTCGAGAATGAATTGTCTTTTTATACCTTGTATTTCACCTATAATTTATAAAAGGAGAGAAAATACTGGGGAAATCAAATAAATTTAACAGAAAACTGAGAACATCATGACAACAGAAAACTGAGAACATCATGACAACAGAAAACTAACAACAGAATGACTAACAGAAAATTGACAACACCATGACTAACAGAAAACTGACAACACTTTGGCTAACAAAAAACTGACAACATCTTGACTAACAGAAAAATGACAACACTATCACTAAAATAAAACTAACAGCACCATGACTTACAGAAAACTGACAACACTATGACTGACAGAAAACTAAGAACATCATGACAACAGAAAACTGAGAACATCATGACTAACAGAAAAATGACAACACTTTCACTTAAATAAAACTAACAGCACCATGACTTACAGAAAACTGACAACACTATGACTGACAGAAAACTGAGAACATCATGACAACAGAAAACTGAGAACATCATGACAACTGAAAACTGACAACACCATGACTAACAGAAAACGTACAACATTTTGACTAACAAAAACCTGACAACACAATGGCTGACAAAACCTGACAACACCATGCCTAACATAAAACTGACAAAATTTTGAATAACAAAAAACTGGCTGCATGACTAACAGAAAACTGACAACACAATGGCTAATAAAATCCTGAAAAAACAATGATTAACAAAGATCTGACAACACCATGACCAACAGAAAGATGACAACACAATTGGTAACAAAAAAAGATGAAAAAACAAACATAGTCAACAAAGCATCGCACAGAAAAGCAAAGATTGAGCAATGAGCAACAAAAAAAGATGAAAAAAACAAACGAAAGTAACAAAAAAAAGAACCGAACAGAAAAGTAAAGATTGAGCAATATGTATTCCATCAAAACCCGGGATTGAACTCAAGTTCTCAGTAATGGTTTCGTGTCTATGAGATGTTTTGGCTTCCTACCTGATTCCAGCCACGCCTATCAGAAACATTTAAGAAGTACAAAATAAGACTTATTGTTTCGTGTATCTATTGACAACCCGTTTGACGCAAGAAAAGTAATATACGCTTATTAACAAGGTGGAAAATACAATTACTTTAATCTCTTATTAGTCTGAAGGCTCGCTTTTCTTTAAACCATTCACACTTCCTACGGGTGATAATAACAGGTATTATACCTACCTTAATTATCTTTTGTGAATTAAAAGAAACATATGATAGTTCTTTCTTTATCACGATTCTTATATAAAAGTGATAAAGAGGGATAAATTGATCACCGATATTGTTGTTACATTGGTTTATTTTTCAGAAAACATCTGTCAAAATACTCAATGACGAAGGAAACTGTATGTTAATTTCTATACATGTACATGTATCACATTGTCGTCTTGGCTTGTATTTCAGTGGTGTTTCCAACTTTTGAATTCTAAATATATATTTGATTTTCATTCTTTTGATTGTTAAGTGTTCTTAATAATTACATAAGATGTATGTTTCATTATAATACTTTATTCTGATTGGCTAACTGCACATCACCTGTTATTCCGTAAGCAGTTGCATTGCTCAATACAACTTTGTATTCTATCTGTGATTTGTTTCATGATAATAGCCCCAAAATGGGTAAAAATTGATGAAAAATGGGAAAATCATCAAAATTGGGTACTTTAAAACGGTGTTAGCAAAAAACAGTGCACCACCATATGATTTTTCTTCACCAATTTTTTGTTTACAGTCATATAAACCCAAAAATCAGATTAAGAAAACTTGAAAGTTTAATTCTAGAAATGTTTGGCTCCTCAGATGAGTACATTCTTAAGTCACTTGAGCATGAATTTTTTCAAAAGAATTGATGGTAAGCACAACATTTCTTCCTAATTCATTAAACATTCTCTTAAGTATTAAAGTTTTACAGTTATTTTGCCTGTGGTATTTGGGAAGATTTGCACAAAACTATTTTACGTTTGCTATTATTGCTTAATTAATAACGTCACAAATCCCATAAATTAAAATGTAAACTTTCTGAAAGATATCAAAAGCCATATTGTTCCAAGCTGTTCTAATTGCACCTTAACATATTTATTGTAGAAACTTTACATTGTATTCGTTAAATTTGTTTTTTTAACTTTAATTTCAAGAAAACAATTTATAAGTGGACTTTTAGCAGCAGATGCATTCCAAAATTCTGAAATGTTTAATCTTTGAAGAATGCTGTTGTATATTCAATGACTAATTTAGTCGTTCAGATGTTTTATCCTCACGTTTGAGTCACTTTCTGTGTTGTACTTTTGAATATCTGACGAAAGCTTCAATTTCAAGATGAATTTACCTGTTAGAAAACAATGCAATACTTGGATTAATAATCATGTGAGCGTCAATTAGTTCTTACGACTTAATAATCTTTACAGTTTTTCGCACATCTCTTGCTAATGTGTTTCTTTATTACCAATACAGGTTTCAGTTTGTTTCGTTTTGCATTCATATGTGAACAAAACAGGTAATAAATCGACATTTTCTCCTTCAATAGGCAATTTCTATTTCAAGAGCGTACAAAGGAAATACTTTTCTTCTACTTAAGCGACAAATGCAAAATTTGAATAGATCTTTTCAAAGCCTTTCTTGGTTCCACGATACTGAAAAGCATGATTTATAATGGTCTTATTTCATAAAAACTGTTTTCTAAAACCTCTTTTTGTATTGAAGACGTAGTCAACTTTGTTAAATAAAACCAGAAAGGATATTGGACAATAAATATGGAATTCTTAGAAGAAATCAATCGTTCTGAATATAAAACATTCAAACACTAATTACACTATCGTCCGTTTCTAGCACATCACTGACAAATTATGGTTTTAACGAAACGATAATAGTATAAGTTTTAAATTTTCATGGGTATATAATAATAGTGTTAAGAGCGAACTTTTAGATACTGTTGCCTTAGTTTCTGTATGCATTTACATTTGTTTTCCTTTTAAAAAGACTGGATCTTTTCGGCAGTGCGCTCCCTCTCTATCTTCTTTATGATCAAACATTTTCTTTGTCTTTTCTTTAACTTGCATCATGCACATGCTTTCCTTGCATTGCAGATATTTTTTTATTACCACCAAACAAACTGTTTGCATTATGCTGTAGGGATGTTAACTTTATGCGTTAAAGACTCTTTGACATTATTTGTCAATGTAAAAAAGTCAATTATTCGCTGAAATATTTCCGTACCAAGAGAAAAGTTTCTCCCATCTGATGTCAATAAAGATGAAATAGTACACTCAAAACGCTCGATAAAAAAAAAATATTTTCAATTAGCAAATTGAGACTTGCGTCTCAAGGCGGATAGCGAAAAAATAATTAAAATTTAGTTTGAACATGCTCCTATTACTAACGCTTTCGTTTCCAAGATGTTTGTTTTAAGGTCAAGAAAAGATTTCATAATTGGAAATTATTGATAAAAAATCAGATTACAACCGTTTCTTTAAACAGTTAAATGGAATCAATTTACCTGAGTAATTGGCCCATTCTTTGTTGCATAATCACTGTTGATTCTACCAAACAATGGAGATATAGTCAATGCAAAGATGCAAATAATGTGCACTTTATTTCAAGCCACGTTTTCTTTTCTTCAAGAGAAAAGTTCCAGTTGTGTCTAATATAATTCATACGCACGTATTGTTTGTAAACTGTCATTTTTAATTGAAGATTTTTATCGTTTTTGATTTTGTCTTTTGAATTAAAGAAAAAGTATGATAATTTCATGTTGAGATTTCACAAACAATCATTATCAAGCCAGTGGTGAATTAAGTTTATCTCTTTGGGTCCACATCTCAGTGATTCTTGGTTTGTTTTTTTAAATTTTGTGTAACATTTATCGACCAGATTGTATTAAACATGTAACGGTTGTTTCAGATAAATGGACAGGGGGTATATCGCGTCTCTAGCAATAAAAAAACGTTCCAAATTATTCTGTGAGATTAAACTTTAAGGGTACGATGCTGAGGCTAAATTGTTTGGCCAAACATTCCATTTATTTCATGTGGTAGTCAAAATATATTCCACTTTTTGTTTCCATTTTCATGTATATCATGGTCTCGGTAGATCCTTTCTGATCTATTGGACTGTTTAAAAACGCTATCAATCAAATAATCGAATTTAATATTAACCGAAGACAAATTTTATTTTCTTACGTGTGACATCAAAAAGACATGATCTCGCATGAGTTTTTTTATAATAAAATGTCTGACCATTGAAAAACTACGCGAATTTATTTGTTCCCGATTCTTATCTATAAATTATCCTATTATTTTAATATTGTAATAATATAATGTATAATTTATTCTATATTTATGTTATTTGCTGCTTGTAACATCTGAACCTCTAATGATGTCAGACAGCAAGCAGCATCTTTAAGTGATTCTGTGACCGATAAATTTATTGTGTAATGACATTTATAAAGTCAATGGTCTAACTAATAACCATCAGAAGTAACCACCGCCATCATCATCCCCTCATCAGTCAATAGGATAGAGAAATACAATGTTTACGATGCACTCCTAAAGAACAAAACCTTTTTCATAAGAAAACAAGCTAAAAAGGATTAGACATCATTATTTTATTTTTAAGTACTTGGGTCAACATAATATCTCTCTAAAGCCGGCGTCTTTTGATGAATGAAGATGTTCTCGAGACCACATTTACACTGTATCCCGAAAAACTTAATAACCAATATCATTATATTTTTCTATTCATTCTTTTTTCTTGTCACCGTATTGTGTTTGTTTGACAATCAATTCAAATCTATAATTACAATACGTTGTCTAAGGGCAGATGTTAAAAGACAATAAAAAATGCCCACTTAAAACTTTTTCAACACGAAAGCGTTAAGAAATGATATCCCCGACCGAGTTTTGACAAAATTTGATTTAAGGTGATTTTGTGTGGCGTGAAGCGGCAAACAATTTAATAGATAAAATCCATCACATTTTGCGACAATCTTGCCGCAATATGATTAGATGCCCCGGTCATATATTTAAAATTTTAAATTGGGGTACCTCATTAGAAGAGCACATTAAAAAGCTTGTAAATCATTGATAATGCACTCGCAGGTGCATTCAAATGTGTTTAAAATCACTTCATTACATAATCATATCACTCCAAAATACGCAAAACGGGAGAATATTACTTTCAATTTCTTGTTTGTCCTTTGAAAGGCCTCACAAAGACATTAATCAAATGATCACTATCGCCTTTACACTGTAAGTACCGCCACAAGGTCTTAAAATCTGGACAATTTAATTTTTCATTTGCACAAAAGACGTGATAATGTTCCTTGCTACAGGTGAGATCATAATGAGATGTAAATATGAATACAAGTGTTGACAGTAGGCACGTGTCCAGTTTTACACCGTTAACCATGCTTATCCGAAAGTGAGATATTTGCACCATAGCGTGTAAAGGCCATGACGAGATAAATTGTCACGACAAAAGTGATAGATGAGTAGGAAAGATTGTGACAGAACGGAGAAGTTGATTCCGGAATCAAAAAAAGCATTAGCGCATTAGCGTGCATTATATTTAAATATTTGTAAAATTAAAAAAAAAATGTTGAATAATCATGAAAAAGATACGAAGATAAAAAGAAGGGATGCGTTTTTCTTGTGTGGCTTGATATTTAAAAAGGAGGGATGTGTTTTCTCGTGTAACTCGTGATTTACAATATTTTAACAAAGAAGCAAACAAACACACACACACAAACTAACGAGATCCTAGAACATATAAGATGATTGATTGTTCTTCCTTTTGGTCAACTTTCCAATTAGTCTTGCATTTCCAGAAAAAGAGTAATGCAAGGGAGGAAAATTTGAACCACAATCGGGAAATTAGGGTATTTTGAATGAGGTTAGAATTGAGTGCTCAGGCCGCCTATAGCCCCTCCAAAGAGTATCTGAAGGGAGAATGTGATATATTTCTATATCCCCAGTGACCTGGGCCCGTATGCATAAAGCTACTTAAGTTAAGATTTTCCTTAGTTAACACTTAAGTTAAGGAAACTCCGCCCTTTTTATCTAGGTGGTATGCATAAAAAATCTTAAACTAAGTAATTCCTAAGTAAAATCTTAGTTGTTTTAAGTCACGCCCACAAAACTTAAGTGGTATGCATACAACTCCTTATACTAAGGAATCGCCTAAGATAACACTTAAGTCTAAGGTACCTATAGAGCTTCCTTAAATTTGCAAAAATAGTTTAAAATCGATCGAAAGTATGCATTTTTTGCAAAACATTAATAGGTTACCTACAATACAATTGATTAATAACTGTATCAGTAATAACATATTAATTATTCGTCTATTTGTTGCTAAATATTAACGATCATCGTAATTTTCTTCAAAGCACGTATAATCAACAAATTAAGAGATAACAGTGGGTAGTTATACACTATTCCCATATCTCGTGTGTATACTGAAAAGTACTCAGTTTTTATACTCGTGTAATTCATGGTTCTATTTTTCTTTTGTTTACTCTGTACGTGCACGTTTTTTTAATTTTTACACCGCGTGGGTATCATTTGTAACCTATGTTAAAACAGAATTAGGGAATGAAGAGAGGGCATGCACAACTACATTTTTTATATCATGTGTGTGGTTTTTTTTTTTTGTTTTTTTTTTTGGTGGGGGGGGGGGGTTCATTTGAATTTTCAATTTAGTGTTATTTTAAAGATGTAGGGCATACCCTAAATTTCTTTCACTTACAGGGACAAAATCAAAAAGTTTTAAGATCTACCCAGAGGTGGATTTCTTTCATAAAGGGGAGGGGGGATTGTTAATGGAATCACTGTTATGGCAGTCAGACGTCCCCACTGCTACAAACCCATGGAATTCGAAATTTATATAAGATCATATAAGGTATTAATGATACCTTACTCGTATCAATTTTTTTTTTTATATTCCATTATAAATTCAATGACATATATTGCGGTTTCGAAAATATTGCTAAGTACGTTAAGATGTTGAGAATATACTTACTGTAATAATTTGTTTTAGTAAAGATTGTAGGAATTTTAAAAAATGCCCTAGTTTGTATATGGATTCCTGGAAAAAAATTCTACCCTCCTCCCCCTTTTTTTGTTGTTGTAAAAAGGAAGTGATAAAAATGTAAATTTCACATCACAATAGATGTTTTTCAAACCATAAGCAAATATAAGCAAGGGGTCTGGAAAAGGAGACGTCAGTGCATGTAATAAGCTGAACTATTAGTAAACATTTTATTGAAAAAAGTGTTCTGTAAATTAATGATTTGCTTACAATATAAAAAAGAAGATGTGGTATGATTGCCAATAAGACAACTATCCACAAAAGACTACCCTTAGTCTTGTGCTACGCCACTGAAACCTTAATCATGTTTTGTTAGAGTTTAAAACATATTGTTTTATCCAGAAAATATTAGACCCGTTAAAAGATGATTAAAGATTAAGTAGAGGAAAGTCGGATTAGCGAAATATTTTTCTTCCAATGCTCATCCGTCGAAACATCAACCTTAAAAAACCGTTGTCTTATATATGCGCCAATTGTTCTTCATCATACTATGCTACGTTCTATTGAATTGTTTTACATACCTGTATCAATTTAACCCCAGCTCTTTAGAATAAAAGCATGCATTGATCAATAAATTTAAATAATCATAATAAACTTTTACATGGATGAGTACATGTGATGGGCTAGTATATATCATACGGTAATTAGAGAAAGGTTCCGATTTAAGTATTCCTTAGTTAAGTGAAGACTTAAGTAAGTTTATGCATACCGCTTAAGAATTTTACTTAACTAGGGAAATACTTAGTGAAATCTAAGTTTAAGGAATACTTAAGTTAAGATGTTTTATGCATACGGCCCCTGGTGTAGTCTAGAGTAATAGACATAACTTATTAAGGAATTACAATGTAATGGTATAATTTATCAGCAGTTACAGGTTTTTGGTAATTAAATAATAATGCATTCATGAGCTTTTAGTCTTTTCATCGAGTTAACAGCGATATCGTATAGAAGTTATTACAAAAATTAATATAAAAACGGGTTTCATTTTTAAAAAGTTGATAAGCTGAAATGAGAATTTATCAAATAGAATCTCTTTGATATTTTTTACTCTAGGGAAAAGAATAAAATTATTCTTGTATATACATTGAATGCATTCGGTCTCATATCATTGACAGTTGTACATGTATTTAAAATATAATATCAGAAAATACCAGTTTATTTTCAGAGTAAACTAAGCACCAAAGTTGACTCAAGTTGCTTCTGGCCTCAGCTTTTTATGTTCCCATCGTTGCACCTTCGGAACTTTCGACCTTACCTTATCACAGCAGGACATCACTTTATAACTAAATCTAGCATGTATGACTTTTTTGTATTTAATTAGGAACTTTAGAAATAACGATTTTAATTCTCTCACTATAGTATAAAGCAAACAATATGGCAAACTGTCTTCAAGAAAAAACTTCTGTAGTTTTCAGTTGTAAGTGATATAAGTTTGCTTAAAAAGACTTCTCACATTAAAAATCAATCATTCAATTTTTTTTTTGTCAAAACGTGGTTTCTCAGCAATAAAAGGTTAATTTTGTTCTAATAAATAACATACTACTCATGATTTCCCACCCACATATTACACACATAAATTAATTGAGTATGATGATGAATGACGACCTTATTGGAAAAAAATTAGTATTTCTATAATGTCCAATAAGCAGAATACAATGTAAACGCTTAGCAAGATCTTAATGTTGTGATAAATTCTATAAGAATATTTCTACCCATTTAGAAAACTCAATATTTATATCTTTTCATTCACCAAAATTGATTTTACATTAGGGTCAGATTTAATTTATGTGTGAACATTTGTAGATTTTACATGTTTAATGATCCTAATATTTAATTGTGTTTCTGAAAAAAAATCGAACCAGACCAAATGACAGGTATTTTTGTCGGTCTTGTCTGAATAATATAATAGGTTCTACTTACAAACACTGTTGTCAGAGTTCTTCAAGGTCATTACCTGACAAGTGTTTTGCTCATTTTTTATACCGTCCAAACTGATTAATCTCAAAAATACTAAATTCCGAGAAAATTCAAAACGGAAAGTCCGTATTCAAATGGCAAAATCAAAAGCTCAAACACATCAAACGAATGGACAACAACTTTCATATTTGGTACAGGCATTTCATTATGTAGAAATGATTGACTAATAAGTATTAAGCATTGCTATCACGATTTGATTTTGTGAAAAAGTGTGTACTAACAGAATGTTGGCAAAGCTTATAATAGTATGTGAATAGTTGCATTTCTAAGAAAATTTTCAACTGTATTACGGTATAATTTTATTCTACATATTTTTTTCGCTTTATACACACACACTGTATATCAACTTTCATCATACAGGGCTTTCGTTTCCAATAATGATTTCCTTGATCATGGCTTCGTGGAAAAGATGAAGTCATCCATTCGAATGTTTTACGGACGACTTCATGATGTGGTTGACCGTTATATTTTTGTTACAAAGGACCACGGATATGTTCCATTTTTCGTTTACACAATGCCGTCCTATATCCCCAATTGTGTTATTATCGAATTATACGTATCATCGGATTTAATTTGCATGAGTAGCACGACCGGGGCAATACAAGGAGCAGGAATTGCTGACCTTTCCGGGGCACCTGAGTTCGGCCTCGATCTTTGGTGGGGTTTGTGTCGCTCAACCTTTGTTTTTACTTTAACATGTTTTGTTAATGTTAGTTGTCTTTTCGTCTTTCTAATATTTTGAATTTCACTTATGATTTTCAATTGTCTCCTTTATATCTTCTCCGTCTCTTCTTAAGCCTGTCTTGCAAAATGTCAACGAATTCGATACATACGACATTTGTTTTTTTTGATAAATAGCATCATTCTATGGGAACCAACTGTCATAATGATAAACGCCTACTTGCTACTTTAAAGCAATTAAAACAGGCTTCATACATGATCTTTTCAGAAGAATGGAAATGGGCTAGCATTATCCTTGTTTAACTTTATTTTCGGCCATATAAATAAGGTTCCATCTCTTTTAGTTGATAATTTATCCGGTATAAAAACTTAAACCGAGGGAACACATTAACTTTAAGAGGAAAACAACAGAACAACAAAAACAAACGCAAACATACACATAAACGGACTTTTGATAACAACTGCCATAATTATTCCTGACTTGATACAGGACATTTTTTTTAGAATAAATGGTGGGTTGAACCTGGTTTTATGGTTCTTATATAGACGAAAAGCTCATCTGGCATATTTTAATTATTAGTCTGGTATCTTTGGATAGCTTTTATTAGTGTGTTTCTCTGTCCTGTATGTTCGCCCATTTATTTGTATTGTAGTCCTGTCATGTAATGTTGTCGTTTAAAAGTTATAATTAACATTGCCATAAAAGCGGGAGTTTTGGCTAGCCACAAAACCAGGTTCAGCCCACCATTTTTTTCTTAAAATGTCCTGTACTTATTCAGGAAAACGGCCATTGTTATATAACAGTTCGTTTCTGAGTATGCTGCATTTTAGTTTTTAGTGATGTGTTTCTGTTGTGTCGTGGTTCTCCTCATATATTTGATGTGTTTCGTTCAGTTTTAGTTTTTATCCCGGATTTGGTTTTGTTTCTCTCAATCGATACATGAATTTCGAACAGCGGTATACTACTGTTGCCTTTATCTATAGCCAAACATTTTGCTTACATGGCAATGTTAAAAAATATCTCTAAAATGACAAAACAATGTAACAAGAATACGGTACAAACAAACGCTAAATCACTCAGCACAGAGAAACGTAAAAACAAATAATATTTAGTACACAAGTAACATGTAAACCATGTTAATTTGACATGGTCATTTCAATACCAAAATCTATGACAAACTCGTCGATTTTAATTTTGAAATTTCAATTTCTCACACCTCACTAAAGCAATATACCAAATTCACCAGCACATTAGATATCGTTTCCTTAATAATTCAGTATTCAAGAGCTTGTAGCTCCTGCTCAGACTTTGTTAAACGTCACCAGTGTCTGAGCAGAAAGTTGATGAACAAAGGGAGTGTCTAAGAACGTCTTGTCATTTTTCTAAAAAAAAAATCCATCGGAAGGTACCAAGATCTTGTTGATAAATAGTCCGTATCAACTTCACAAATATTACTAGTACAAGGTGGTCTTGAATTATATATTCTGGGTACATTACTTTTTCTGTTTTGTCTGTTTTTATTGATATCCATTTGACGTGGCTAGTTACTTGTACATCCCGTCATTGTGTTATTGTTCTATGATATTTCTCGTATTCTTGTCTTTCATTTTTGCCAATGTGCTTTGTCAATATACCTTTTTGGTGTTTCTTTGATACATATGACGTGGTTCTGTACTTATACATCCCGTTATTGTGCTATTTTAAACATTTCTGTATTCTTATCTTGCATTTTAGCTAAAGTGCTTTGTCTATATGCCTTTTTATGTTTCTTTGATACATATATATGACGTGGCTCTGTACCTTTACATCCCGTCATTGTGGAATTGTACTATTTGTACATTATTAATTTGTCTTTAATTGTTGCTTATTTGCGTGGCCTGTATGCCATTTTGTGCTTGCTTTGTTACGCATTTGGTTGTTTAAATAGTGATAAAGATTTTAACACAATGGTGACTGATGTACCCCTATTTTTGACATTTTACCTATAATGTCTGTTTGTTTTGTTCACACATCGTTGTCAATATAATGGAATTTGTTGCAACTGTCATACAAGTGAGAGGTTTAGCTAGCTTTAAACCAGGTTTAATCCACCATTTTCCTCATAAAAATGCCTATACCAAGTCAGGAATATGATAGTTGTTATCCATTCGTGTGATGTGTTTGAGCGGTTGATTTTGCCATTTGATGAGGGTCTTTCCATTTTGAATTTTCCTCGGAGTTCAGTAATTTTGTGAATTTACGTTTTCCTTGAAGTTCAGTGTTTTTGTTATTTTACTTTTTATATTACGAATTAATTCATTTTTTGTCATGCCAGGTCCTCAGTTAGTTGAATATCATACGGCAAGGGTTTTCCTCATATTGAAAGCAATCTTTTGATCCATAGTTGTGTACTTCCACTTCCTTTGCCACATATCCTTATAGATACAAAACCTGTGTTTTATGCCTATCATTATCAACATAAAGTGTGTTGATGTTTTTTAAGTGTTTATAGTTCCCATTAAGATGGGTATGTTTTACTAAAAGGCGTTTCACTTTTTTTAAGTGTATCGGATGACAATCGACAAATGCATTCTATATAAGACATCATTATAATCTCATAACTTTGTCTGTATTTGATATTATTGAAATTTGAATAAGTAAATTAAAAAGATAAATTATGCCGAAGGTTTCACAACTTTTACGACTCTCCTGGATGCGATTATACATATTTCGTGAGGGCACCTTCTCCTTTCTGATACAAACTGGTACTTAATTGTAGTCTTAATTGCTTCATTCAAGATTTATTGTGCTCAAGGTGTAAAAATTGTGATGGTGCCCTAGATTGTATATGCAGGTGATTTGCAGATGATATTTGCAGTTGCTACAAAAAAAAAAACCAGGAAACTTAATATGAGCTTAACTATTGTTTATAGACATTGTAATGTTCGCTATCTGTTATATAAATTTGTAGCGTGTCTTTCATAGCTGAACGTATGATGACATTATTAAGAAGGTAGTTAAAAAACAATTAAAAAGGACAGACGACAGACAACATGATAAGAAAACAAAGAAAAACGCAAAAAAGAAACGACACGACACGAGACGAGACGACAAACAATTGTCAAAGAAACTTTCAAATAATAAAGAATACCACTAATACATATTGGGCCCTTGGAACACAGTTATCAGAGGGCCCCCCTTATCAAGTGACTTAAATTCTTAAGATAAAAAAATACAAATAAAAAAAAATGCACCTGTACTTCTCAATAAGGTATTACAGTGAGGTGCACTACTTTTGGGACTGATTAGATCAAATATATGTAGTACTTAATCAGATCCAACTAAAAAAATGTATGGCCAATTTTATGCCAAGAAGTGGTTTTGAATTCAGTTGGCAGCTTAAGACATACTCATTTTTTTATGCCTTAATCAACTAGACCAAATCTCAAACCTTAAAGGGGCACTCTAGCTGTAAAATTCATGTTCACCGATTTGACACAAATTCTAGTATTTTATTTATATCATTTTAAAAATTTTATTTTATAAATTTCCCTCACCTTAGTAGCAATATACCAACTTCACCTGCATATGGGATATATATTTCCCAAGTTATTCGATATTCAAGAGCTTGCAGTTCCTACTCAGACTGTGTAAAACGTCAGCAATGTCTGAGTGGAAAGTTGATGAACCAAGGGTATGTCAAAGAACGTCTCGTCCTTTTTCTAAAAAATTCATCGGAAGGTACCAAGACCTTGTTGATAAATATTCCGTATCAATTTCACAAATAATACACGATGGTCTTGATGTATAGATTCTGCGTACTGGTGTTGTTTATCATCTTAACAACGTGTTTTATAGTGCTTTCATTTGTCCTTGTTCTATTATTAATATTACTTTTACTGTTGAATGGTTTTATGTGATATCCGTTTGACGTGGCTCGGTACTTATACATCTCGTCTATGTGTTTGTATTGTCTTTCATTTTTTGGTGGCGTGCTTTGTATATGCGATTTTTTGTATTTCTTTGGTTCTTATAACGTGACTCTGTACCTTAAAAGATCTCGTCAGTATGATATTGTTCTAGTTTATGCCATTACGATATATTTCTATTCAGTATGAATTACAAAATACGTAGAACCATAAACGTCAAAATCATTCCTCGCGTAGTGGAATTAACTATTTGTGGATTCTTATAAATTCTATATATAGCTTTTGGACTATTTTCAATCTCGGTCTGTTTCTGAAATTTATTCTTACATACTTTTGATTGTTTAACCCTATATGCTAACATTGCCTATGTAAATTTTAAAATTGTTTTTATGCACATTGAACGACAAATTTATGTGACGTATAAAATTTTCTGACGTCAGACACACAAATCAATGTATTTTACATGTGTTTGTAGATAGATGATTTGTGTTCTGTTAAATTGTTTCTTTTAAAATTGTTTTACGATGATGACTGATGTACCCATATTTTGACTATTTTATTTATTGTGTCTGTTTAGTTAACGCACCAATGTAAATATAACGGAATTTGATGAGACTGTAATCAAAGTGAAAGGGTTAGCGCTATAAAACCAGGTTTAATCCACCATTTTCTACATTTGAAAATCCCTGTACCAAGTCAGGAATATGACAGTGCTTGTCCATTCGTTTTTTATGCGTTTTGTTATTTGATTTTGCCATGTGATTACGGACTTTCCGAATTGTTCAATATTTTTGTGATTTTATTTTATACGAAAATGTATATCCAAATTATAAAAAAAGTCTAAAAGAAATGATTACCAACTCGTGGGGTTGCTTTACTGTATCAACCTTTCGTGCGTGTATTAGACTTAACTGTCATCTAGTCATCCTTCAAGATGACCTCCGAAGACTTCTGATCGTCATATAACCGCATTTTTGTGCAAATGTATAAAACGATTTTCTAGGTCTGTTTAATTTCATGTCATAGGTTCAAAATATATATATAAATCATCGTTTTACCTGTATTAGACCGATTTTTGTGGTCCGGATTAAGAAACAAAATTGTGTTTCCCTTGTTCTACGTTTAAATGTTGACATACTTTTCTTTTTATTGTAAGAACATGCTGACAACGTTCCGAGCAAATGCACAAATAATCTCCGCTAGTGGTCAGATCAAAGGCTTTATTAATACGGATTTTATAGAGTTATATTAATGACTTGCAAGCCAATAATATATCAGATGTTTGGTTTTTTAGATTATTTTCACGAAATTAAACCAAACTGACTGCTTATAGCAAACTTGCAGTAAAATTTGAGAGTAAACGAGTTGAAGACCCCAATTTTTTGTATTGAATTGAGTTGGTGTTGCTCAATCTGTAGTTTCTTTGCATTGTCTTGTGGGCAATTCTTTGCTTTTTCCGTCTTTTGGCTAAGGTATAGTATGTCTTTCCTGAACTAATGACTTATCAGGTGTGATCAACATAAGATGTGGAGCAGGTTCTGCTCACCCTTCTAGAGGGAGCATCTGAGATTGCCATCAGTTTTTGTTCAGGTTTTTAGTTTTTCTGTTGTGTTTTATATACTGTTGATTGTTTTCTGGTTGTTTTTTTTCCTTTGTATTGTCAGCTCGTTTTCAACTTCTGAGTTTGAATCCCTTTGGTACCTTTCAACTCTCTTTTATGGTATTTTCTTACTATTTTGTTAATTATTGCACTTATTGTGTTAATCAGCTTCACAATGCAGTCAAATATAAAAATTAGGAAATGAGGTATAATTGCCAATTGCCATTATTATTCATAAAAGACAAAGGACAGATTTGAACAAATACTGGTTACCATACAGCCTTCAATGATGAGCAAAAATAAGCTACAAAAGTCTCTAGGATGACAAATTGTGAACATGTTCAAAAGAGAAAAAAAACAGCCAAATTTATACCACAGTAGATCTAGATGAAAAACAATTATGGCAGACCCTAACAAATGACAACCACAAGATTGCAGGGATCTAGCTTGGGACATGCACATAAATAATGTGGTGGTGTTAAATTGCATTTGGTCTAAAAAAAAAATCATAGTACAAATGTCCTGTAAAAGAAAGAAATATTACAGCTGGGTTTCACTTGTGTATTTTTTCACATCTGAATACTTGGTACATTTGGCACCAAAAAGAACATCATCTATATTTTCTGAAAATTCAGAGATCATTTCAGAAACAAAGAAACAAAAATATTTCTCATTTCAAATAATTTTATTCTTCTATTCTAAAGAATCGTTTACAGAAATGGAAAAATATGTCATCATATACATAACATCTTTAACAATCTTGTATTATATATGAAGGAATGTCATAAAATTGGTTGACGATTAACTTGGATTGGTTTAGATCAAGCACAAAATACATAACAAAATATCTGGACAAAAACATTATATATATACAAGACATCAAATAATATCATATTAATCCTGAAAGATCCTTTACACATACACCAAAGGTAATGACATGTAATAATCAAAAGTAACCTTGTTTTATAAGATACTAAAGTTATCTTTATGTATTTTGTTTCATCTTAAAGTATTTTTGTCACTAATAATCATGTATTTCCGGTGAAAGTAACTTTTACCTACAGGTACAAGTCAAATATACAGAAAATATTTTTTACCTCAAATTTCATAAAACTTATCTTATGGTAATTAACTTTCGTTTCATAGCATTCATATTTTATTTAAATAAAATTATTTGCTCCATGTTACTTCTAAATGAATTTTACTAAATATTTTCATTTCATATACATTTATAATTTTATCATTTTCAGAATTTCATTCATGGAATAGTAATCAAATGAATTATATGTAAAGAGACAAAAAAATAATATCAAATTGAAGAAAATACCTTTATTTTTTTCTAATATATTTTACTATAATTACAAAAAATAATTATATTGTGTAAGGTTATATAACATTAGACACAGCATGTTAAATTAATGACCAACTACCACCAATTAATTAATATTGCACAAATCTGAGACAATGACTGTTGTTTATATATATATTGCACAAAAAAAATGTTTTAATATAGAAAAATGATTGTAAATGACAAATTTATTTCAAAAATGTGTGGAATTCAACAGAAAAAAACATGTATGACTATCATCATAAAATTTAAGAGATCATTGAGAATGGACAAAATGAAACTGCATTTTATTTAAGGACCTACTACAAAGGACAAAAGCACTTTACGTGAGTAAACAAATTCAAAATAACAAATTTTACATCTGCTATTTAAGGCTTAAACTTAATTCAAATTTGTTCTTTTGATTTTTAAATAACTTAATAACAATCTTTTAAAACCTAATTATTTTCTATCAATAAAAGAGACACATTGAAATCAATTGTTAATAAATTTTGAACGCCAATTTATTGACATAAACTACTTTACTTAACAATTAAGAAATAAAAATGGTCTAACACAAGATGTCACCCATCAGAAACAATATGTCAATTTTTGGAGAGCTACATTTACTTGTCAGAAGAGAAAAAAAACATTTATACGTTTCAGCTGTAACAGGTGGCAGCACCTACATATTGTTTACAAGTCATATGATTGGTTAAGTGGCACTACCACCATATTGTCTGTTGGTGTGGTAATTGGATAGGTAACTTTTCTCCAAGGGAGGTCTTGAAGAAAACATGTAATAATTTTCTACTTATTAATTTTAAACAGATAGTTAATCTTCCATGACAAATGTTTCATTAGGACTCCAGTAGAGAGTTATAAAACTCACACAAATGTCAAACACCATATATAGGGTAAATAAATTACACCTTTACTTCCAAGACACTTAGTGTTTGATTATTTAAATTAACACTTTCCCTAAGAAATTCAAAGTGTCATAAAGTTTATACATTTTTGTGTTTATATTAGTAGCTCACAAACTTACAAACTGTGATATACAGAAAATAAATATGGTAACTATTTTTTCAGGCTAGTGTTTTTAGATATCTTTTATCACTTCAGGACTACCCCTATGTTCTTATTTTTTGCAATATCATACGTTTTTCATAAAAGAGCCCATTGATTCAATATGTATTTATGTTTAAAAAGATAAAAAATGACTGTACAAAACTTTCAGAATTATTGTTTTTGTAACAATACCTGAAAACTTGTCAAACAAAATAATAATAAAAAAAAATACTGATCAAGCAAGTAAATGGTCTTGGAATTCAAATTAAACAAATATCAACAATCAAATAATGTAAAACATGACTAGATATTCACAACTGAGCATTTCTGGAATGTAAAAAATTGAATGATAAGTAGTAAAGCTAATGGAATCAACAGTGTGGTTTTGTCTGAATGGTCTTGAACCTGGGTTAATTTGTCTACCATATAAGCCCCAGTTGGAATTAAGAAAACTTTGATTACAAGAAATAACATAACAATAGAAAAATACAAAATGGTAAAATTTATAAAAGTTACATCCTCTTATGTACATTTGCATGCAAAATATTTGTTCCGATTACCACAAAAAAAATATCTTCTTCAGATACTATGTATTTTTACTGCATGTTGTGTGCAATAAAAAAAATTGTCAATAATAACTATTTAAAATGAAGAAAACACTAAAATAAATGTGGACAAATGGCTAACAAAAAATACTGAATCAATGTTAATGGACATATAAATTGACAAGTAAAATTATGCAAGATCATGTATCAAACAATTAGATACCATGCAGGTGAAAATGAAAATAAAGAAATAAATAATGACAGTAATCTCAACAAAGAAAAACTAATTAACAAAATATTTTAATTAGTACACCTGGTATAAAGGTAAAACAACAAAAAAATAAATAATTGCACCTTAACTGACTAACAAAGTATCTGAACACAACCCACAGGTCTGAAAGTAAGTCAAACTGCTTTTTAACTTTAAAAAATACAAAATGAATCTTTCTCAGGGATGCCTGATCGTTCATGCTATTGAACATTTTCAATCAAACCAGCAATGGCGAATTTTGATTTTAATTCTATGACATTCTACTGTCGATTAACATTCCTCTTTCTCTCCAGTTTTTCTTACTTTCTCTGACCATTCAATGACATCTTCATAAAATAATTATACATAATTATAATAGAAATACTGTTGTAAAAAACAACTACCAATTATAATGTTAAGGACAATAATAATGGCTTCCTTTTCTCTGCACTTATTGAGCTTAATAGATAATATATCTAAAATATTATAAATTATAAACTTCCTTCTGGTGTAATAATAACAGTATCACCAAGGACAATGTTTTTTATTCAAGTACTTGTCATTCGGTCCTTCTCCTACGCATATAACCTTTAATCAGGTCAGAGTTAATATATAAGTAAGAACTTGTGAACTTGGTATATACTATCTTTATTGAGTTTAAGAATCACATATCTCCTAGCTGGTCCATCCAGTTGGGTGATTTGAAATATTCTGGGAGGACATCGTCCATTCTAGCTATCACTTTGTAGATGGCTTTCTTCCATGAAGGTTCTGTGTCTTTGTTGGCCATTACAGATTTGAAAAATTCTCTATATGTGGCTTGTACAACCATTCTAAAGTTATCAGGAACCTGAAGTATAAAATATTTCAATTAAAGATAAAAGATCTAACTATACAAAAGTCTAAAAACACTTAAAAAAAATACTGAAAAAAACGGTATTGTGTCCAATGGCCCTATTATAATTTTAAAATGATTTATGCATTTTGTATAAAACCACAAAAATAACCTCAAAATAATAATTTCACCTGAAAAATAAAAGTTGATAATATACCTTGAAATGAACCGTGCTATCTGTCAAATTTCACGGTGATAATCCTCATACATTTTCATCAATACCTTTTCATCAGATAAAATCTTAAATTTATGGTTAAAGATTTTAAAATGTGCTTTAAAAGCATATAAGATTAAGAACATCTGCTATTCTAAATCATTGAATTCCTTCTACTTTAAAGGACAAAAGTAGCCTTCGAGACTATATATCATACTTCACCAGTAAATGTTTAATTAAACTTTTCCTTGCTCCCTGACATAGTCAAATTGATCTATACTTTAATTTTCAACCTTAAGTCTTAAGCTTTCACAATACAACCCCTGCACTGTCAAGATCGCCTGATAACAAGCTGAAAAATGATGGAAAAACAAAAATCCTAATTCATCATTTTCTTAGAAATTCTAAGCCTTAATTACAACTTAAGATCGGCAGTTGTGATGTTAATAACATGAAAAATGACAAAGACTTTAATGAAACTAGTAGCAAAATAAAATAAGAATCAGACTTGAGTTAGCTTGTGAATGTCAATTGAAGGACAAGAGTGACACCTTACTTAAACCCATGACATATCTTAGGCTTTTCTTGTTCTACAAATCCCCCCATTTTTAACTCATTCAATTATGTCTCTGATAGTTAGCTTAAGTGTGACAGGGGAACATTAAGGTTAAAACATGGCCACACTTTCTACAGTGTTTTACAATTGGCAGTAACATTGGTATCTTTGATTGAGCCATTACAGTGTCAAATTAAAATACCGTGGATTTATTTGTATCCTAGTTCCTATTTCTTTGAGATTTCCAATCTAACAATGTATTCTATAACTTTCAATTTTCAAAATTTTTTGAATATAAAACAGTAAAAAAGAAAGACGAACTACATATTGATTGTCAAGTATTTTACACATAAATACTAAAAATATGAAAATATAAAAATGTTTGTGATCATGCTTGCTTTATTCAAAGGCCCTGTGGAGTCAGCAAGAAAGCATTTTTGAAATTTTGAAAAAGTTTATAAATTGATGAGAATCCCAAAGTGATTACACTATTTAATACTGAACCTTTACAGTGCCAAGATAATTTTAAAAAACAATCTGCTTCCAGTAAATGTTCGAGTTTGAAGATACAATAGCAAAACTAGCTATGTAAAAATATACTTAATTACTTATTCATAACTAATCTTACTATTACTCAAAGTTTCTTGTTGAAAATGACATGGATTAAGATGGAAGAAGAGAAATGCTGGCTCCTTGACAACTTAATACCATAGGTTCCTTGTCAAAACCTAAGGAGGATTACAACAAATCAACTCTTACAACACAAGGAATGCAAATTTCAATTGATGTGATAGGTGGTGCTCAATAACAACTTGAATAAAGATGGGGAATCTGACAAACAAGTAATGGATGGTCAAATTACTTCTTGATAGATAAGCAAAAAAACTTAACCTTTTAAACACAAAAATAATATGTCTCACAAAAGTATTAGATAAAATGTGAAAGGCCTAGTGCAAAAGAATAAGATTTTTTAACCTCTCTTAATAGGAAACAAGAGATAATCATCTTCAGACGCTTCAGAAAGCACAAATAAATTACACTCAATCCTTTTCATGGCTTTAACGACTTTTTCTTGTAACATGCAGAATTTACTTCTTTCAGGTTATTATAAGAGAAGGACAGTCAGAATGGGAGATGATAGAACTATTATTGAAAGTCACAAAAGAAGTCAATACTCTCCGACTTTAGAAAGGCAAGAAGCAACTTTTAAGTATGATACAACAGGTTCTAGATATGTTCATTTCATGTCAATTTCATGGGCCAACAGCTGATTATGGGAAGAGATTAAACCTTAATGTGGGTATATAGAAATGCAAGACCGAAATTAAATGTAATATAACCAAAGATGTAATCTTCATAATTATATGGGATGAATTCAGTATGGTTTCCAATATAAAGAATTGTATAGAGTTATTTAACATGGCACGTTGCACCTTAGCTATAACAATTTAAAAAGGGACGGTTTTAAAATGTCATTAATTTTAAAGAAGTGTGGCGAGTTTAAATGCATCAGTGCACATGTATAGATTTAATCATAATATGAATGTCTCTTGAAAAATACAGTAGCATCTTTTCTTACCAGTTTAATTCCCTATTAAAAAGGCATTGAAATTATCTGATCATAAAAAGCATTTTTTATTTTGTTTGGTTATAGCAACAATTTTGTACCACTAAACAAGATCATATTTAAGAAGGAACAAAGAAGAAAATGGCAAAAAATTGAAATGCAGAAAGAAAAAAAATGTCACACATGAATTTATTTGAAAGCATTTAATTGTTACTGTAGATTATAATTTTTTTTTTTTTAAATGATGAAAAAAAAATGCTATCCAGATGTACAATATTTAGGTTTTAATTTCTCTCTGAATAAATATAAATCCGAATTGTTGCATAACTTAAATGAAAATAGGAGACGTTAAATTGACAGTATTGTTTGATTTATACTCTATGCTTTTATACCATTAAAACTTCTACTTTAAATAATTTTAATATTTTTTTTTACCAGCACCAGTCATGTACCTCACGAGCTTACCTAAGGGAATATGAAACAGAAAGCATGTGGTTCCATTGCTGACAGTATACCAAAGGTCCAATTATTTTAAAGATCAGTGCAAGTTTTATATTTATACTGATTAAAGACACATTTGTTCATAATGAATTTTATTACTTAAAGGTTCCCAATACATATTGTAAACTTTATATCGTTTTTTCTTCAAAAGATGAATGTAGACATTGTACAAATTATTTTTGTAGGTTATTTAGTCATTTGTAATTTACAATGGAATTATCAATTAAATATACACTTGTTGGAAATCTTTAATATCAATATGAAAACTTATTGTCCTGAGTAGAACATTGTTAATATATCTTTTAGATGATACACAAGACATATGTTACATATAAGGGTAAATCTGATATGCCAAAATCAATGGAGAACTAAAGGAAAGCAACTTATAATCTTTAAATAATTGGTCATGTTACACATAATTTAAAACTGTATTGTATTGATGCAGTTTTGTGAAGAAGATCGTACTATTATTATACATAGATTGGACTTATTCTATGTATCGACTTCTTAAAATTTGTAAAGGACCAAACTATCATCTTTAATATTATCAGCATATTAATCTGCACAGGTGTGCTGTGCTGTTTTTATCTTAATACATGAATTCAAATTATTGCATTATATTTCAAATTCAGAAAATGCAGTTCATCTGAACTAAGTTTATTTTTTTTTAAAGTCAAGTCTTCAGGGACCTCAATTATGCATTGCAAAAGTTATAGTCAAGTATCCTTCAATCCAATAAAATGTTATTGTTTGATTAAAATAAGCTTGTTATATTTTAACTTTTGATGACTTTTTTTGGGGTGAATTGTTGGGTTGCTTTGACATTGATGTAAAAACCACAGCTCATTTTCAAAAACAAAATAGGCAATCTTAAAATTCTCTCTGGTCCAAGTATCATTACTCATGGTGACTAACAAACCTTTTACAATAATTTAAACAATTTAAAAAAAAATATAAATGACTTCTTCAATAAGTAAATATCTAACAAAAAACTAATTTTCTTTAAATTTTCAAAGTCAAGGTTTGATTAATAATTCTATATCACAAATAAAAAGAAAAAATTAAGCAAAGAGCCCTCCTGAAATATCAAAGATCTATTAGCACTGAATGATAATAAGGTTTGCAACCTGGCAACAATGGTGATTAGAGGAACCGATGATTTAAGTGTCAGGAGTTCCAAGTTAATGACTCTCTTGGAACATTACTAAGTGCTGCTAGTTTTTACAGATATGATTGCTCTATCTGAATCCTTTGTGATAATAACATGTATAGGAATGCTCTATGGTATCGTAGTCTTCTCCGTAACGATAACTGTGTCGAGGAATCGAGAAAAGTAGTATGCACTTCTCTATCCTACTGACTTGTCACCGAGGACAGATAAAAAAGATTGACCAACTTCATAAAAATGTGATTACACATCAACTTTCTTTTGAATTAAAAGATTTATGGTTACATATCACAACACGAAAATCTTTTTGTGCCCATTGTCTGAGAAATATCACATTTTCTCATCTAGAGTAACACCATTGTAGTCGATCATCACAGACCCTTAGGGAACTAGAAACGAGGAAAATTAATGTATCGTCAAAGAAGATGCACCCTATACAATCATCACAAATATTCTGCCGCATTTCCTCTTTCAAGTAGATTGAAAAGTAATTCCCGAAAGAACATAGATAGCGATATTAATAAACTTGAAGTAAACATACATTAGTTAATTGTATGTCTTGGCAATAATTCAGATATTGAAAAGAGTCCCATGAACAATATGAAATGTCTTCATTCGACTTTACCGACTCCAAAAGTAGGTGTCGAGGGAGTTTCCGATATCAATTATGAATGAGACATTTTATGCCATTTGAAAGAATGGCTATGCAAAGAGAACTAGAAAAAATTAATAAGAACCAAGTGAAAATACAAATTAATTGAGTTAGAATACATGGAACTCATAAACAATAAATTATAACATGGCAGCCATTATGAGACAGATGACAGAAAAAGCAAATAATGGTTTACTTTATTACTGCAATGGTGTATTGTGAAAGTCCATATAAACAAGTGATAAATATCCTTTTACTACAAAAACAAGCTTTAAAACAGCTTCATGCTATGGGTATGACAGCAATTATCTAATTAATTATACATAAGGAAGTGTATTTGTTACATTTATTCTTCATTTCAGTTATCATGCAAGGCAAATAATCTGAATTTCTTAATGGTTGGAAATAGCAATACTCAAATGGCTACCTTGATGCATTATTAGAGTCCTCCACATGGAAAAAATCTTCAAATTTTACATCATTTTATTTTGTTTTAAAAAGTACGCACCTCTATCTGGTTATTTCTGTTGTAATGCAAATTCAGGATTCTGTATAATTCAGCATCTGTGGACACAACAAGGTCTTCTGCATGTTTGACACCTTCAGCAATGGCTTGTCTGGCATACTTTTCCATCTGGATATAGTAAAACTCTCTGAAAAAGAAAACGTAAAATTTTGCATTGAGTATATCAAATTTTAATAAGCAACATCTCTCAGCTTTTAAAGGTACTTGTAAAATCAAAGGATAGCATACTACCATTGTATATCTTACATAACTTGAACCATAATGTTTCTTGAAGTAAAGCAGAGACATATATACCTATTGGGTAAAGGCAATGTAAAGACCACAGCCATTGAACAAAAGGTTGAAGCGTTGAATATATATATTTTATTTTATACATATATTTGCTAAGTTTATTTTGCTATTGGTGCCATAATCAATGGCAGCTCATCTATGTAAAGTCTTGCTTAATTAGCTTCTTCCATAAATAAAAGCTATAGAGTAAGTTTAATATATATGAATAAATAATGTCCTTATTGAATGCTTAAGTTGTGACAAAAGCATGTCCTGATGAAGCTAAAAGTCTTTGACAAAGAAACAATGAAACATTTTTTCTATCAAGGATCAGAAAACATTTAATAACAGAAAATTGTGGTGAAAAGATAAGCCCCAACGATCAAGTAAAAGCTCTTAACAACCAGGATTTAGTTAAGTATTTGTTCTTTAATTACCAATATTCTGTTTATGTTGGAAAGGAACTGACAAATACCCGACTTATTTCTGAATCAATACCCTCAAAGATATCACAGGTTAATTAAGATTTTTACCAGGTATAAAGTCAATCTTGGAGAAGATTAATTTCTCTTTCTATACTGATCCAACTAATTTTCTATGAAAAGGAATGGAGACATAATCCCTGTGTCATTATCTGAATATTGTTACAACAAAATCATATTGACAAAAAGACTTAATATTATATTTCTGCTACAAGATATCAGTTTCAATCTTTGCCAATTTAATGTAAGAACTCACAAGAAATGTCAATATTTACTAATGGGATAAGAATTCATGGATTTGATTTGAAACATACCTTATTGCAATAGAAAACAATTGCAACTATGTTGATATATTACTTATAATGAACAATGAACCATATGTTCAAAGTTTTTCTAAATTTTCACTTTCATTTACCAAGTAGTATTTGTTTTTAACGGTTATTTAAAACAAAATAAATAAGTTCATTTAGTAAAGATTGAAAGATAGTAAAATGTGCTCTTAGAACTTGATTTATTTCATTTATAATAATCAGGTTAAACTATCTTCTTTCCTAGATTTTAATTTCACTAGGGAATTGAATTCAATTTCTAAGCCTTGACTAATAATTTTTAAATCAAAGTCTTTCTTAGAAATAATCTCCTATCAGAATGCAGGCATCAAATCAATATAAACAAACTTAGTTCTAACCTTAAATGGGAAGATCCTATTTAATATAAATTGTCATGATTTATTATTTTATCACCACATAATTAGATGGCACGAAGATTTTACATCCTCTTGGGCGGGGAATGGAGAAATAGAACTATCTATTAAGATCGATGGAGAAAAGAAAGCATTTAAACACCTCTTTCAATCTCTCTATAATCTAATAACAGAGTACAAATGGGGATTGCTGTTCGTGTAAAGCCGTCACAAAGTCTGACAGAAGACAGGAACATAGCGACATCGGCCCACATTATCTTTCAATAAAGATTTCTATAGCGATTAGTGAATGTCAAACAATATGTAATTTTCTTGTTCATCAGTGGTTTTCTTAAATAACAGCTTCTTGACAATGGATAATGTATCAGATAAACGCCCAGTAATCAGAGCTATTCTCATTAGCACTTTATTAAGTATTTTGTCTTTATTTTATGCTATGCCAAATAAATTGCTACCATTAAAGCAAATTATATTCGAATTGAGAATATTATCTTAATAAGAATAGAAATTTTACCATAAATGTCAAATGATTGAAAACACTTTAGACAAATAAATAAATGAATATAGAAATTTCATAAAAAGATGGAGATTTATTTTTTTTTTAATGGAAGATTACTGATACTTGTTCTTTAATAGAGTATATTATTCAACTTTATTTTAGAATCATGAGTTATTTAAATTTCATTAAAGGGAGGTAATTCCATTCAGGTAATAACTGCAATTATAGATCTTCATTATTAAATCCATGTCAACCTTGCAAACCAATAATTAATTCTTCCTACAAGTCAGATGTTAAAATTATTTTCTCATGTAAAAGACTGACACAAAAAATTGTGTTCAGAATACTTCTTTTATCCTGTGATTCTGTTTAGTTCCTGGTATCAATTTTAACATGTATTTTGTTGGAACAAAGAAAAGATATTTATATCTTAGATGGAATCAATTCTGTGCTATGCACCTGTTTCAATGAAATCAATCTGATACAGTAATTATTATTATCATTAGAAAGATGTGTTAACGTTTCCGAAAATTCGGGAATCCAAAAATAGTTTTCTTCATTCCTTTTTTTAATTCCACAAATCTTTCTATGACATTTACATTGAATGACTAACTAGCATTTAATTTGATACTCTTCACATAATTAGAAAATTAAGACATTATGTAATAAAAAAAAGAACAAAATATATTAATAATGGTGGAATATAGAAATATGACAGAAGCCTAGATTTCGAAGGCAGATCTTGATGATTAGACCTTATAAAAATTCCTGTTTGTCAGTTTATGAGAAATTTTATGACGACTATCTTCTTAATGACATCAATTTACAAGCGACACACATAAATTACAAAATTGCCTGTGATGATAGGTCTGATTATCAATAAATTGTGCATAAAATTTCCTTTGCAATTTTCATCCTTCAAACTCTGTTAATTTCTTGTGAGAACGACCAATTTTCTCCTTTTGGTAGGACTATAATGATCTAATTTCTAAGTATTGCAGCCTTTTGTGAGTGACAATAATCATCATTTTTTCTCCAAGGTTTCAGAAAGTGACAGCCAAATGGTGATGGCAAAACTAAACCATTCTGTAATTGCTGATAAGATATTAAATAGAGAAAAGTAATATCCATACAGATGGCCTTTTAAGCTTATTTTAAATGTCATATTGGGGAAGTATTTACTCAATGAAGACAAAGAGAAAATCTTTCGTGTCCAATTCCCACATTCAACAGTCACAGGGTTTACTTTTATTCCTGTTTGGTGTGATATTTCCTGACAGAATCACAGATTTTCAAATATGTCCCTGTGAGAATTCTTATTAATCAGAACAAATGCAACAAAAAATTCTCTGCTAAAGATGGGAAAATGTCAAAAAAATTGAATGCTAAAAAAAAATTAACGGTACAATACTATCATGTTTTTAGATCAAACCGCAACAATTTTGATATTTCTTTTTACCTTACTTTGAATGTCACTATAGTTTTCAATAAGCCAGATGTGTTTATTGTCTTTATTTATCATTTCTGGCTATTTACCTATCCTCTCCTTGTCATTATGTCATTTACAACATATTTCACTGCATAAACTGGAAACAATGTAAACTTGTGTCAGAAGAAAACTTTGTTTATATAATAAACAATGAATTTTTCACCAGATTGGGGTCAAACAGTGTCTCATATGTTAACCTTTCATAAAACTAGACCAGTCAAGCCACGTCTGTGAAATTCTTGTGGAAAGATGTAAATACTTTATAATGTATAATTTTTTTACAACTGTCCAGGCCTTTGCAGTTTTTTTTCCCTGTTCAAATAAGACATTAAATTGAAGAAGAAATACTCAGTTTAATATTAGATGTCCCAAGGGACAAGATTTCTACATTGTATCTGAAACTTATTTTATGGAGTTTAAGATTTACAAAACCATATTTCAATGATTGATATTCTTAAACCTTACATTCTAGGTTAATTTGTAACATTTAAGATATTAGATAAAAGTCTTTTCCATTAAGCAATAGTACACCACTATGAAATAATTTAGGTTTTCTGCCAACTTTCATATGCGCCAGTTTCTTCTATCTTCCTTTAAATATCTTTCTTAAAAATTATTTATTTCCGTCCTTTTTTCAATCAGGAAATGATAAATTGAGATGCTTTATTTTCCCAGGTTAAGACATCAAGATAGTGATCTTACTAAAATTAAATATCATGCCAAAGTTATTTTCTAGGAAATAATGTTGATTTTAGTGATTTCTTTAAAATGTTTCAAACATCTTTTGTGGGTGGTTTATGATTCTGTGAAAATAAAGAGTGAATACTTATGAAATCGGAAAAGTGTTTCTTCCTTGAGAGGTCTTGCAGAGTTGAATCACTTGAGAAAGGAAGTACCTCTCAAATAGATTAAAATGTTACTTATAAACACTTATTAAACAAAAAGAAATAGATATTGATGTGTACTTCTGACATATTGTTGATTTTGCATTTTTTTTTAACAATACATTTATAAAATTGACACAAAGGGTTATATTAATGTCATATCTACTACTTTTCATTGTAAATTTATGAATTATAATGCTTAAATTAAATGTTGAAATGTGCATCTGGTGTTATAAAATTGGTCTTGTTATATTGTTTAATCCTTGATTTATAATTCTACTTTTCTTGAAAGTCTCCTATGCATAACCACTTATAATTAAGTGGGAAATAAATTTCAATTTCTTTTTATACTTATTGTTGCAGTGGTATAAAATATTCAAAAGGAAAAGGTTATTGTTACAATTTTTAACTATATGGAGCTCTACTATTAAAGAAATTAACAGACTCTTCTTTTCATCTTGACAGTTGATCTTTTCCCTTTATTTTTTGACTGCAATAACTTACTTCATGGTTTAATGGATTTCTGATCACTTCTATAGAAAAGCATATCATGTTGATGAGAAATCCCAAGACAGACATAAGATTGTCATAAAATGATTAAACCCCTTCACCAAGGCACCTAATTCTAAAAATGAATTGTTAAAATTAATCATCAAATGGCTTAGAAATGGCCATTTTCTTTTCCTTTTTTTCAGCAAATTCTATATAAACTGCTAGTTCACAACAGGAACAGTATGAAAAGCTATTATGAAATAAAGAAATGTATTGCCTAATGTTCTAGCTATTGTATCTTGGAATACATAATTCAATAATGAAATTTAAAAATTTGTTTGAAGTGAATATTTCAAAGACAATAAAGTGAAAATATTGATGAGAATGCAGCTAGAAACATAAATGAACAAATATCATTAAGGAAGAACGGGTGTTCCCTTAACACCTATCAATTCTTATCAATTTTGTCATAATTAATAGTTTCTTGAAATATATTTGCCAAAAAATATTCTTTTCTAAGAGTACAAAATCAACAGATCCATGGCAGCTTGGAACTTATTAGAATTGGAAAATTGACATAGAAATGACTAAATTATTTGTAATGACCAAGACTACAGAATAAAATGTCATATAAAATATAAATAGTAAGTAAATACTTTAGTATGAAAAAAGACTTCTTAAAAATTCTCAAATAGAGAGGTACACAAACAAAAGCATTTTTACAATGCATTTTGATATGATATATGATTTTTTTCTCACTATTTTTAGGGTGAAAAACAAAATATAAATTAATGTCTGTATAACCTTGTATGGACCTCTTACAATGGTTGAAGGCAAAAAAAATGGTACGATATTCTTGCATGTATTTAATGTCAATTTGGTATGATACTGCAGTGTCTTTCAGGTCCAGCCATAGGAGCTTTAGTCCATTTTTTTAGTTAAACAGTGAAAATAAAATAGACTGTTTTACCACAGATACCAAGGAATCTCAGCTTGGCATCTTCCCTCACTTAATGAAGTTACCTAAGACTTAAGGAAAGCGGGTAAGTGGCTATTTTCACTAGTATTGATAGTAAGTTACAAAAGTAGTACAAATGTGTACCACTCATGTTCTATTTACTAAACGTTATAAATAATCAAATGTAAAAAAACTTACCTAAAGTTGCTAAACCATTTAACAAGCTGTGCTGTATTATTCTTGTTGAACTTGACATCAGGGAAATACACCTTCAGTATGGCTGAGCTTGGGTATCTTACATAGAAAAACATCAGCTTGGCTTTCCGTAGATGCATTGGTGTTAATGTAGAGGTGTAAGTAAAGTTAAGGATAAATATTCATATGAATAAGACATTTTCGGTTGAATCAAAAATGTAACAAAGATACAACTTTTTATGAAAAACATTTTACATTTCATGATAGTATACATATAAAAATAAAACAGTACAACAAAATGCACCAATCACCACCACTTGATTTCTCAATTTTATTTTTGAGTTTGTTTCAAAGAAAGACAAACCACAACAAACAACTAATAGTCTAGATAGTCTGACTTGGTATCAAGGTCCAAAATATGGTGGCGTTTAAGTTGCACTAGATTTGCGTGGGAAATCCAGGAAACTTTGATAATTATCAGTTATAACTTGTTCTGAAGTTCAAATTCCGACATTTAGGCCCAGCATTTCAAGGAAATTTCTTAATCATGCAACTCCTGGTACGCCAAAAAAAAAGATACGAGTATTAACGATTTCCCTCTAAAGAAAAATAGCGTAGGTAGATTTGTTTTTATTTTTATTTTTTTTAACCTTGACCCTAAAATTTGTAAATACACTGCAGAAGGTGCCAATTTTCTTTTTAAGTAAGTAAGTCTTCAATGGTGATAAAGCAATGGAGGCAGAAGTTGGTGATCGGTGAAACCTCAATCCTTATATCTGGTTAAGTCGAACAGATAAAGGACAGCAAACCTGCTTTAATGTAATGTATTATATTTGTAAAAATAAATAACTATATTGATGTGTTTCGTTCAAAAAGGAAGGCAAAAAGAAAAGACAGGAAAAACTTCTAATTATTTTTTTACATCTGAAACTTAATTGAAATGTAATCTTGATTAAATTTAAGTATTTACTTCATGGTACTTGATTGTACTGGTATGAAGTGTTCAAATATCTTTATAGATAACATGCCATGTGTACGAAATAAACATGATAAAAACAAACAAATACCAAATTCTTGGCTTAACATCAAATTTTTCTTCATTTTAGATAAAAGTTCAATAATTAAACCAAACTTGTATAATGTCTATTTTAAAACACTTCAAATCTTTTCAAAGTCCAAAATACATGCATCATACACCTAAAAGTTAAACAAATTATTTTAACTCAGAATGTAAGATTTCTGAAAAAAATCCATCTATTTAACAAAATGTATTTCGAATCCAAATTTTCAAGTTATTGATAATTTTTGGTTCAATTATAAAATTGATAAAGCTGAACATCTAGACATTATTTTCTTTACTATAGTAGATATTAATGACATGCCCACTTATTGTGAAATGGGAACTCAGAAATGCAAATACACCAATTTGGGGAATGTATAATTTCCATAAATGGTATTCCAACAATCTTAAAATGACTAATTACAATTAAGTCAACTCCTAAATGCTTAATTACTTGATTATTACAGTAATGACTGCATACATAAAAGTGCAAAGTACTTGTAGTTGTGTTTGTCCATTACCAGAGGATTAAGACAAGTGCATAGTACTTATTCAGGTTTGGTCAATAACACGAGTATAAAGATTCCTGTCCACCCTGGGTAGGTGTAATAGTTTATAATATGATAATCTTAAGTCAAGGTACAGTATTACACAAAAGATGTGTATTCAGAGAGGCCATAAGGGCATTATGTCAAACTTAGGATAGGAGGAGATAACCAACATTTTACACACCAAAATAAACAAACAAACACATACAAGAGCACAAGACTTTGTAGTTGAAAAAATAATACTAACATTCATACCATGGTAAATATTGTTAAAAAAATCTCTATCATCTCACCATAAAAAGATATTTCTTTAGAGGGGACCAGAAATCTATTGGTGCAGATCTTTTACCAGGCTAACTTTGCTTTTCTTTATTATTTGTTTTCTTGATGAATTTACTATATTTATTCATCATAGCAAAATTACAAGTTTAATGATATAAATATCATTTTTTTATCAGTACATTGTAATAATACAAATTTTGGTAAAAAAAATGACAGGAATGATGAAGATCCAAGTAGTTTTTTTATATTAAAATTCTATAAAGAATGTAAAAAAAACAACATATTATCCAGTTGTTTCTTATAAATCCTTATAAGATCTTAACATGTACTTTAGAAACACTTGTAAACATGTATACCAAGATGTAATATTTACATATAGCAGTGTTATGTTATTTCAATGTTTTCTTGCCACTCAGAAGGACCAAAATCCCAGAAATTTAACTCAGCCTCTTTAAAGAAAACTCTTTAATAAATGAAAAAAATAAATGATGAAGATCAGTGCATTAAAGCTATTCTGATATGCCTGTCTGGAAATATCAGATGAATGTCTTTTGTAAAATTGGAATCACAATTATAACATTACCATCAGTAATTTAAGGTAATATAAATCATTTTAAGTGAAACAGAAAATTGTTTCTAAGAACAAAACAGGTATTGATAATGCCTTTGAGAAGACTAAACATAATCTGTAGACTTTGATCTTGGCAACGAAACCATTCAGATAGAAACATTCTGAAAACTTAAGGAAATTACAGCATATTTAATAAATTGATTCCCAGACCAATCTACCTTATTTTCACATAAAGTCATTTCCTTGTCATAAAAATATAATTTCTAGAATTTAAAGGTTGTTATCATTTCCTTTGTTTAGTGTGATAAAGTTGCAATTGACTATAGTCTTGTTTCATTCTAGATCCTGTTGATATTCTTCAAAGATTTAAGACCAAGCCAGACATAGTTCTTTAATGCATTCTTCAGATCTGAATTTTATGGCAAGTCTCTATTTTTCTGCATACAAATATCCGAAAAGAAATATAGAACAATTACCGGTATGCCATTATTAAAATAAAATAGTAACAATATGAGTTGCAATTTCAAACATGTATGGTCATCATCGAAAAGTATTTGGTTTATATTAACAAAATTCAAAACATTGATTTACAATTTATACAAATGTACTAAGTGAATTATTTGTGTCCAGTGGCAAATATTACATACATATTCAGGCAAACCAATGTTGGCTTTTACAACTGAAAGCTGCATGCTTAAGGGTTGAGCAACAAGTACAAATTTTAAAGGCTTTGTGTTTAAACTTACATAGGATTCAATCTACACTCGACAGTGCTTATTAAATTCTATACCGTATATATATGATAATGTTATATATTTCTTAAGACCCAAATATTGATAGACTTATCTTATCGGGCAGAAAAATGTGTATGTGACTTTACCCTATTAAACTGAACGTATAGCAAGGGCATTGTTACCCATTGTAATAGATCCAACAAAAAGAAATTGGTGTCAATGTTTTTACATAGTTGATATTTTAGTCATGCGATATTAATGTCTCACTGAATTTCTCTATGTACCAGTTATATGGTCATACAGATTTTTTTTATTAAATTTATTATATGGTAACTACCCCACAAACATGACATATTTTTTTACCATACGAAATTGACCATAAAAAACATTTCACGAGAACATTTATTTAATTTACTCTTTTTATTTTCAGCATAAAAGACAGAGAAAAACATGTCTTATTTGCTTTATGACCAATAAAAGTCGAAACCAATCGTATCCAACTGATATCTTAAAGAATACGTCTGTCTTGTCTTTATCTCCACCTCAAAGCTAATTCCATTTGGGACTCATCCAATTCTGGTATCGCTTCATCAGCTTTTAAGAGCCAATAAGTTTTCATTTGTAAAAGTACCGCATAACAAGCCACATTCAATTTGTATCCAGCCTTTCTTCACAAAGATATCTAATTTTCTTAATAGCATCAGTGTCCTTATGAAGTGAAGACTCTCAACAAATAGTAAGATAATAGTTTTTCAATACACTTGTGTTTTGGTATCCTTTTGTGTTAAGAAACTCAATTAGGCGGCCGTCTACAAACACATGTTTCCCTGGGGAGGCCTCTGATTTCCTCAGTCATCTTTTAATGTTGTGTTTTCCACTTTACTAATGCACATTTACTACATCTTTAATTAATATTTAATAAAAGTGGATACAACTTTATACAAATTAGTGATCAATTTTATTCTAAACAAGATGAAATCAACACTAGCCATCCATTTCTGGATGAAAAGAAGTTGGTTTATTGTTAAGTGACTAAGAAAGAAAAAAGCCAATTTCATTAAAGTTATTGAGTAGCATTGGGATCTGAGGAAAACAAATTTGTTTCATCTAAGCTTGTTGCTTTTGTAGGGGGAAATTATTTCTAATCAAGTTTGAAGATCCAGCTAATTGATTGACTAAAGAAATACATTTTTTTAAATTCTTTTCTTTTTCTGTCAATTAGATTGATAAGCACTGGGAATAAAAAAACAATAAATGTTCTGTTCATTTTTTTCCTTAGTCATGCCATTCATCTTCAGTTATATTTTATAAAGTTCAAACAAAAAAAAAAATAGATGAGGACTTTGCCAAATGAAAACTTTTAAAATATTTGTTATAGCACAGTACTTTATGTTATTGCTGGCTCCTTTCTAGACATTATGCAATAGGCTACTAAACATTAGTTTTCTTTAATTTCCCATTAACTTTTCTAAAGGATGTGAGAAAAGATTAAAATTATTTCCTTAAATAATCAGGGGAGATAATCTTAACTTGAAAATAAAAGAAATTATTTCTAGGAAAACATCTTTTGAGTATAAATATAAAATTATCAAAATAATTCAACGTTTATCAAAAGATAGCAATTTGTTTATCGAAATACTGTCAAAGATTGAAAATTTGACAAATGAGTAGTAGACCAAATGTTACAAAGTTTTAATTTATTCCTTGGAAGCAGGCAATATATAAGAGAAAATAAAGTGGTATATATTTCATTTTGATTAAGTTGCTGTAATTACTTCTGCCACGAATATATTACTTGAGCAACAGGTGTAATGCCTTTAGGCCAAGAAATATGGTAAAATATTGAAAAACTAGATACTGATGAATACCATGTAATATCGGAACATTGGTCGTTAATGACAAAGGATGCAACATGTTTTAGTCACAAGGAAAAAATCATGATAAAATGAAAAATTGTCAATCTATTATTCTAAAAGGCCATCCTAGGATTATTAAATTTCACCAAAACAAAAAAGGTGAAGTTGAAAATTCATATTAACTAAAAATCCCAATATGGACAGGCGTTATAAATGTAATAAATTTTCTTGGTAAATGACATCCACTTTTTTCCATGATACAGACATCGGAGACAAATTTAGTAACTCAATATCTCAATAAACCTTGCCACATATTGCAAGTCCCATCAAACTGAAAATTCTTCGAAATTTAATATTTATTTTGTAACAATATATTTTTTCAACAATAAGGTAATTTGAAGTCTTGAGACAAAGTATTGACATTTTCTATCATTTATCATTTTCTTTGTATATTTACATCAAGTCCTGTGTTTATTTTTTGCAACAGTTTGTCAGATAAGTTCATTGACTTTTCTTCAAGATAACGAGACAGACGGAGATGGGTTTCTAAAGTCAAAATATAAAATTTCTACAACTAATTCAAATTATTAGTCATTGTTACAACATTACATAACTTCAGCTATTATAAATTTGCATTTATTTCACAGGTAATGGTGAATTCTCACTTAAAAATTTCAACAAAAAACACCTTTACTCTAGGTCTCTGTACAAGATATGTCAAATCCATGATAAATTCTAGAATATTAGTGTTTAAAAAATTAGTTAAACTATAAAAGTATGCCTTTTCAAATGCTTTACTAGTATATATTTAGGCTAAACGACAATAATGAAAAAAAAAAGGTATTCTTGTAAGTTGATTATCTCCCTTAGAGCAAATTTTGAAATAGAAATGATCTGTTTGGGTTTTAATGCCATTTTAAGCATCTGTAGGTATAAAATGTTGCCCGGTCCTAGAAGCCAGAGTACCAGGAAGGATCTATAGGCCTGTGGTAAGAAAACTAGCAATTTGAATGTCAATAATGATTGGATAGTTAAAAAAAAACACTTGCTACAAGTGTGTGGGTTCAAACTCACAACTTGAGTGTTCAAAGGTTTGTTATCACTGAAGAAGAACTTTTTCTACCATTTGCTAACAGAAGCAACAAAAAGACAAGGTAAATGGAAAAAGAGGTACTGGTACAAAACAAAATAGTTCTTTATCTTTGACATTCTATTCTGAAGATAAAAGCTGTTGAAGGAAAAGCATGCATGTTTGTGAGTTTGATTAACTTGAACTAATTCTACATCAGATGATTGAGTAGGTCTTGGCACCTGGAAAACACAACATGTCAGTATGGAAATGTCAACATCTAGATTTGGAACATTGACAGTGTGAGAAAGTTTCTATTTGGAATTTTCTTATTGAACTTTTGTCAACCTATCTATTGTTTAAAGTGATGTGACACATTGTGAACTAAGACAGTTTCTACTATCAAGGTTGGAATGATTCACTGCTGATGTACACCTGCAAATACCATGTGCAAGATGTGATGTTTTCAAAACTACAAATCATATCTATTCTGTCAACAGAGAGTCCTGCAACACTCTGTGAAATGAAGTACATTAGAAATTCCTACATTTAGTTTTATTTACATTTCAAGTGACAAAGATACAAACTTACTGAGGCTTTTAGAAAACGAAGGAACAGAAATCAGTAGATTATAAGATAAAGAGATTTGGTTGCTTCATTATAATAAACTATTGTCTTTACTTTCAAACTAAACAATTGTTGGTGCTGTGACAAAATACCATAGCTTAACTGCTGTCTTCACGATATTTAATTCCCTTCCTTAAAAGGTTGGAAAAAAGCTCAAAACATGGTTTGGACACAATATAACAACATACTGCTGTCTAAATTCATTTGGTCCTTTAAGTATATTGTGTATTTTTATTGAAATATTCAGTAACTCTGTTCTAAGGCTTGTAAATGAAAGACTTGTCTCATTGGCAATCATACCATTCTTCTTATTTTCATTTTGCTTAACAAATGATATATTCAACAATTTGGTTCCCTTCCTTAAAATTATATATAAAGGCTGAAGCAAATAACTTCTATAGAATGCACTACTATATGTTCATCCTTAGTATAGAAAAGGAATGTTAAGTATAGATGTAAAATTCATTATTAAAACTAAATGTCAGAACAGAATAATTATCAAAATTTCTATATTTCCAATGTCTAACAAGTGAACTCCCATGTGACATAAAAGGAAAGAAATATGCTTCTCGGTACTTAGTTGGTGATTTGAATAAATTACAATTTAGAGAAAAACATACGAAGACCAGCCTTAATCTTACTTTTTAAAGTTTGAAGAAAACAAAATTTATGCTTGAAAGGAGACTAACACCATCAAAAGTATGGTAATTCAAGATTAAAGTATGTCCATTAAGGAATATTTCATATCTTAATGGCACTGCAACTTGATCTCCGAAACGCCCTCTTCACTCTCTAAAGGAAAATGAGTTTTATTAATTATTTATAAAGTGTGATCATCATCCCTGCTTAAGTTGTTGGTTGTGTTTATAAATGCTTGGATGATATTTGATTCAAAGTAACAACAATAAGAAGTCTCACGAGCTTTGTGATCATTACTGGACATATTCCCCATTACTAACTGTTAAAAGATCACTTAACACTCAAAGACGATTAACTTACACATGACTACCTGACCAGAAACTTCCCTAACTTTTCAATAAAAGAAGATCAATGTTGCTTGCCTCAAAACCCTTGACAATTACAGTCTTCAAAATTTTCTTAGGAACGGACTTGATATCTTTTAATAATTCATAACTTAGGCACCAAGAATTCATTGTTAATTCATACTCCAATTACATTACCATCTTTTCTTTGCTCGGTTTGAGTTTAAATTAAGATAACTTCACCTCAAGAGGCTGTCTTTAGAATTTGTGAATTTCTTAAAATGTACATTCTTGAAAGTTGCAAATTTCAATTAGTTTGTTCATTCAGGTGAAGACTGTTTACTGTTAAGATCATCTTTCAGCATTTATGGAAGATTAAATTCTGTCTCAATTTCAATAAAACCCATTAAAGGTCTCTTTTGTCATCAACAGAATAAAAGAGTTTCATGCTGTGTCTAAAAATGGACAGTTATCAAACTAAATTATAAAATGAATAACAAACTGTCCAGGTAAAAATGGCTGAAAGTAAAAAAAGAACAAGTAGTATTTCCACTATGTTTTCATATGATTTAAAAATTTATATCAAACACAGCTAAAATGCTTCATGAATAATTTAACTATCAAACTGATGGAAATCTTTATAAGAAACAAGAATGTGTCCAAAGTACACGGATGCCCCACTCGCACTATCCTTTTCCATGTTCCATGGACCGTGAAATTGGGTAATTATCTAATTTGGCATTAAAATTAGAAAGATCATATCATAAGCAACAAGTGTACTAAGTTTCAAGTTGATTGGACTTCAGCTTCATCAAAAACTACCTTGACCAAAAACTTTAACCTGGACGGACGGACAGACGGACGGACGGATGAACGGAGCCACAGACCAGAAAACATAATGCCCCTCTACTATCGTAGGTGGGGCATAAAAAAGCAAAATATAATTTGATAAGGAGAACAACAATTACTACTTATACTTGATACTAAAACTCAAATTCTTAATGTAAAATTCTGTGATAGATGATTCCAAAGTTGTAATACTATTTTAATAGTATGCAAATTTACTTCTTCTGATAAATTTTAAAAGTGATTGAAAAATCCAGATTTGTTTTCTATGAAATGTTTGGCCAGAACATTTCAATTACTTTAGGCTACTGGAAGATTAGACAACTACTTTTATAATTCATAAGCTTAATTCTAAAATTCCAAACCTTCAAATCATCTGATAAGTAGATTGAATTGTATTTTTCTGTATCTTAATGCCATTTTCTTGTAACTATTATCCAAAGAATGGCCAAATAACATATTGATGGTAAACCATGATTATCTGGAGGAAATTCACCAGAAAATCTCAAAGATCTTGACAATTAATTATAACAAAATGAGAAAGTACACCCACTCTTACACTGATATTGCATAAAAGGATAGAATAAGCAGAGCTCACTTTACTTCAAGAGTCTGATATGCAATTATTCAGGTGACTAAAAGATGATATCAGAACATCTTTTCATTAAATAGACGATCAATGTTTGCTACCTTTGGCGTGCAGTTACCAAAGATAAGTGTTATTCAAATGGCAATAAAAGGATGCTATTTCTGCAATTAAGGTTGTCAGCTAAAGCTGTCATTAATTTTCCTTAAAGCTTTCTAACATTTGCATAAATTTACATTACTAATGGAAAATAAGCTGCTTAATTAACAAATGAAAGAAAGTAATAATTCACAAATCAAGTGCTGAAACTTACATGATACAGATTGAAAATGTTTTTGTAGTTTCATTAACAAAGTTTTTTGACACTATCTGAAGTTTAATTAGTCCGAACATTTTTATTTTTAGAACTAAAAGACATGATAGAGTCAATTTTGCAATAATTACAAATTTTCATTTTTTCTTTTGACAATTTACTATAACACATAACTGGTATTTAGCTGTAATTAATCTCACAATTTCCTTATTTGTTCAAATTTTTAGCAAAAAACTGAAATAAATTATGAATTTACCAAAGTCTGCAAGTTTTCACCGAATTTAGTTGGGTTTTTAAATCCATGATATCATTATAATACATGTATAAGTGTGTCCTTATTTCTTTTCCTTATTTATCTATATTTTGAAAATAATAATTTGTTATTTCAACTGGTAAAACTTTTCATATATATGTGTGTGGCTGAATATATCTTCATTAAAGTAAACCAAAAAACATTGTAAAGCAATGCAAAGGGGTTTTACTGCAAATATTTGAAAGCCTTTATATATTAATGGTATCACTTACAAAAGAGATAATAAAATAATACATCCATGCAAAAAACAAAAATGGCTTACTTTGCTTACTGGAAACCTTCTTCATTTTATTTTTCATTTCTTAAAAAAGGATATGACATGCATGTGATGACCATCAAAGCTGTCGGAACCTTCAAACATCTTGTAGCTGTCAGATGGTGAACTGACAGAACAACTTGGTGATGGGTGGTCAGCATGAAGAGGTGAGTGGTTACTTGAGCGTGGATCACCGAACTGATGCTCTCCTCGATAAAACCCTAATATGTCAGATGGATTCTGTAAACTTGGATTAGGAATCGCCACACTTGTTGGAAGATGATGTGGAATTAGTCCAGGAAAATGGTGTCTCTGTTCTGACTGTTCCATATGTAAATGAGCAAAAGACATTGGATCTTGTCCCAATAATGCTCTAGCAGTTTTGGGTGAAATTCTAGTGTCTGTAACTTTTGTACGTTTCTTCTTTGGTGTATTCACAACTAATGGCAATGGTTCTGTTTGTTCTGATTCAGATAGTGGAGCACAAGAGTAGATAGATGGTGGATGCAGTAAATGAGATTGCGGAAAATAAGAAAATGGTAGATGAAATGGTAATGATGGATGTAGATGTGGAGGTCTATTAAAATCTGGAGTTAGGCCTCTTGGTGGCTCAAAGGCACTAGCTTTTTCTAAAATTCTGGCCATTTGACCAATGTGATCATGCACTGGTTCACGCATGGGTGATGATCTGAAAGGTGGTGGTTGTGGCATCATAAGTTTAGGTTTTTCTTCTTTGACTCTCTCTGGTATTTCTCTTACTGTTATTGGACTTGGAACTGGTTCTGGTTTAGACTTTGGTTTCTCATTTTCTACCCTCTTTGGTTTATCTTTCAACAATTCACAAACTACACTTTCTACAGCATTTGAAACAGCATCAGTGATTTTAGTCTTTAAAGAGTTTGCAAGATTAGAAACATCTAATTGCTGAAGTGGTTCACTAATTACTGGCCTAGCTTGTTGGTTATTTGGTTCTTCACAAAGTCTATTTATTTTTTCTTTGATGTTGTTTGTTCTATTTATCTGCAATGGTTCATTTTCAAACATTTTGTGATTAAACAATGGTTTATCCAAATTCATTCTGAATTGGAATGGACTTTCATTTTCTTCTTCGCCATTGACTTGTTCATCGTCATACTGTATTTCCAGATATCGTTTCTGGACAAGTTGCAATTGTTGCTGAAGTTGAAGTAATTGATCTTGCAGTGCTAACTTTTCTAGTTTTCTGTATTTGTTGCCTGAATGATCAAGAAATTTAGAATCATGTTGTTGCGGTTGGTATTGTTTTCTTTTTGGTCTCCGCACCTCTTGTGAATGATTCTCACCTTGATCCCCTGGGCTAGGAGGGGACTGTCTTATGTGTGATAAAATGTTTTCAACACGTGCACGCTTTGCTTCTTTATTTTCATCACCGTCGACAGAGTTCCTGTCATTATTTTTCATATCATACATAGACTCGCTGCCCTCCATTTCATCCATTAATTGATTCTGATCGCTGCCATAGTCACTGCCATCTAATGACAGTTCATCAGAAGAATGTTCAGATTCCTGTTCATGGTTATCTCCCCTATATGTGGTAGCCATTGCTTTCATTGTCATTTTTTCTAAATCTGATGTCTGACAAGAATCTTCTTGAATATTTCCACAAATTTCCTTTATACTGTTATTATTACCTATATTTTCTTGCATTTGTTTTTCTCTGTTTTGTAGAATGTCTCTCAATATTTGTGCAGAATCAGTTATGTCTTCGGTTTTCATCTTATTTCAGGACCAAAGTTTTTAATCGGAAAATGATTTTGTAGAAATTAAGAAAATGCCCACATCCTCAAATAGTTGATTTCATCCAAATAATTACTTTTCTATACTGCGAACCTACAAGAAGTTAAAAAGTTATACACTCAAGTGTTAAAATAGTCTTTCTTTTCTGTCTGTTCACATATTTAAAAGAGTATAATTGAATTATCTAAGCCTTCATTATTTTGGTTTTAATAACTCATTTTGAAACAGCATTTTGGTGACCAATAAAGTCAAAACCCATTTCCAAAATACTACTAATGTACAAAAATTGCTAAACAAGAATTAAATACATGTTATCTCTTTTTTGAGTTTATATCAAATTTCTCTTACTTAGTAATTATCAAAAATGTGCTTTAAATTCATCTTTTAAAAAGATTCTTAAATCATAAAATTAGAAAAAACAATATACTAAATGTCTCTGATTTTTAATAATAGAAACGAAAGTCATATATCAAAAAACTAATTCATAAAATTTAGATAATAAATTGGAATAAAATTTTCTATATAGACCATAAGAAGTACCAAAAGAGGACTATTAACCACTTAGGCCAAATAAAAATATATGTGTGGTTCCAGTAACCCTACCTACCCTACTTTTTAGTCGTAAAAATAGCCTACCCTAAAGATTTATTTGTCATTTTCCATGAAGCACTGTTAAAGTCAGAATGTTGCTCCCATAGACTCAATGTAAAAAATTAACATAAAATAAAAAAAAAAATCCCTACCTACCTACCCTAATTTTTTTTTAGATGTAACTGGAACCACACATACTATTTTATTTGGCCTACTGTAATACAGTAAATTAAATATTATTTACTATATAAATATCAATTTGCAGCAAAAAATTCTGTTTATTTCATAAAATAACCAGAAATTCTGCAAAGAAAGATTGCTTTTAACTTTCGATTTCCGTTCGCCATAAATATTGTAAAATAAATAGAGCTAAGGGATAACCACAGGCTTGTTAAGGATGGTGGTTCTTGGCTCTAACATTTTTACCATCACTCTTGGATTTCCATCAAAGCCACCCACATGTTATAGCATTGCAAAGGGTATTTTAGAAATGTTTTTCAACAAATTTATTTAGGATCATCTTTGAAAATTTATCTGCGATGATCTCTGAGATCAAGAAAATTAAAAATGTATCCAGTTTCCAATTTTGATTAGTTTTAGAATCTGGACTTTAAGTAGAATAAAGTAGTCTAAATTTAAAATTTTAATTTCTCTTAGTGTTTCAACAATTGCACCAACATATTTTTTTTTCAAATTAATGAACATATTTCCCATTATCTGAGACATAATATATTGACTGTAAATATACTATTCCCAGCCATAATTATACAATTTGTTTTTTTATATCATCTGTTTGCTTTTTGATAGTATACTGAAAATATCTCAAACATGCCAGAAATTGTTAGAAGTTTCAAATGCTGTTTAATTCTAATATTAAGTTGTAGATGTTAAACTGTGTATTATATGAAATTCATCCTACTGTAATTTTGAATCTGGTAAAGAGAGAAAGATGATCATTGTGACAGTTGCATGCATTTAAAATCAATATTTATCCATATTTGATTTCCTTTAATGAAGGTAAATAACAATCATTCATCTAGCCATATCAGAGACATATAATACAATTGTATTATATGTCTCTGGCCATATATATTAAAAAAGACATAATCAAAAATTGAAGAAAAAAAAACCTGCACATAATAACTTCAAAACTAAGATTTTTATAACAAGTTCTTTTTTTCTTTCAATTGTTGATGTTTTTCTTTGGGGAAATTTTGTCAATAATATTTTGTCTCCAAAAAAGCCAAGCTTATAAAAACTATATTATCATATTTCATGAAGGATGTCGCCAATTTCATAAATGGTTGAAAATTAAGTTTGCATATATTTGAAATAATCATGGCTTTTTAGAAAAAAACTTAATTCAAGGGAGACACTCTTACAGAATAGAAAAATCAGGAAAAATTGTCAAAACTATTGTTAATTAAATCTAGTCACATCAACTCAGAAATGAATATCAATTGATCAACATCTTTTATGTGTTTACACTATTTTTTCCCCATTAGAAAGGAATGAGCTAAAATTTGCTGTATTGTAAATGACGTGGTGCTTGTATAAAAATAATTAAGAGGGTTTTGCTAAGCTTGAACCAAAAAGGGTATTTGAAATATCAAGAATGTTCATCAAGATTTAGAAATAGGACAGATAGCATTAATATTGTATTATATGTCTCCGATATTTATATTGTCTACAGTGACAAAATGATTAAAAGTCATAGCTATAATTTTTTCAACACTTTTACTGATATTACAATAAAACTTCTTGTAGGCATTTAATTTTATATAGGGTATCAAGTTTCAAGTGACCAACATCACTAAATGACCACATCAACCAAGGTGTTTATGCTAGAGTTTTTAATTGTGATCAATTATCATACACGACTTGCCAGAATATTGAGCATGTTGAATGTGTGGAGTTTATGGGAGATGAAGACAAGCTTTCAGACTTACGAAGGGTTATTTTGTAACCCGAGGAATAATGTTACACTATAAAACTGATAAAAATAATAAACTGTAATGAAAAGCTGGTCACCTGTCGCGGACATCCTTGGTCAGTTTAATACAAAAGGTACAAGTGACCACGCGACATCGAAATTACGTTACCTGGTTATTTGACAATGGCGCGTGCGACAGGTGAGAGAGGCCTGACGGTGATTTGTTTAATAACAACGGCGTAAAAGATGTCATCTTTTATGGTGTTTAAATATAACCTCTTATCACAATTTACATATGCTACTGGAAATAATTAGTCCATCGGTTTACCTGGAAAATATTCAATGGCCAATAAGGGACAAGACGGCGTATTGCCTGTAGGTTATTATCTCGCACCGTTCTGCCATAGTACACGGCACGCGACATTCATCGGCCTTCTTGTGTAATGTGACAAATGAACCACATAATACTATGGCTGTCCCATAATTATTCGGCCTTTAAATCTTTAAGTGTAATTTCTTGATTCTATTTAACTTAGTTAAATATGATTTCAGTTAATGGGACAATTTATCAAAAGTCGATTATAATTGATTATTTGATAATGGCTTCAACAGCTTTTAAAAAATCAAATAAATCATCTAATTCAACTTCACCCAATGATTTCAATACCAAGTACAACTAAAGTCACGTTTAAAATTATATTCAATTCCATTACATTTTTATTCTTTTTAAAATTTATATCAATTTCGTTTATAATCTATTTTTCATTCCTTAACGTTATTTTGATATTTTTTTGCACCTGAAATTGTTCACAAAATTAGCCATAATTTCAATATCTTTTATGTTGTTTATGGATAAAATAAATAGTTTACCTGCTTTAAAATAAACCTCTCCATCCTTCAAATGCAATTTTATTTTCAATTTACTTAAGAGATAAAAAGATTGGTCAAAGTTCTGAGGTCGTGATTAATCTTATTACATCAGTAGTCAAAATTGATCATTTATCAAGATTTCGGATAGTGAATACTATATCATTGTACCTTGCACTATTTTTTATAGAAAATTTGCCAAGATCTGAGATCATCTTTGGTTGCAGCCTATTAATAACTCCTTCCCTGTTAATAAGTGCGACCAAAGGTAAGAAAGTAGGAGATATCGAGAACTGAAAGTGAAATATAGATAAAAAGAGGACTTTAACCTTTTTACCTGATAAAAAAAAAGTTTAACATTAAATTATCTGTTATTTAATTTTCTCCTTAATTCCAAACAAATATTTTATTTCATGTTTTTAATTAAAAGTATAGTTACATGCTAAATTAAAATTTGGTGGAAAACAAGTTTAGTAATTATATAGCATTAAATTTTCGGAACTCGGGGAAAAATGAACAATTGTATGAATTTGTTTATAGTATCTGTGCATTTAAATATGAAACAACAGGTGCTTTGGGGATTTCATCAATTGATAATATTGTTTTTCTCACGTCACGGCACGATGGCATATTTCTTTCAATATTAAATAAATGTAAGAACAATGAATTAGTAAATACAATAACACACGAAAGTAAATATAAGATTGTTTGTGTAAATTCAATGACTTGAAAAATATGAAAAATACGACAATTATTACAATTAATATTTCCCCCGTAATCGTGAATTATGCGAATTTAATTATAAGATGGATTAATAAGACGAAAAATTACAATAAAAAAAAATTAAAAAATAAACATTATGTTAACAAAAAAAATAGAAGTATGCACATTAGTCAAATAAATAATTCAACAATACCAAGAGATAAACAATATTAATTAATTTATCTTTTTTAATAAATCAGTATATTTACTTACAATAATTAAAGCTGTACTCTTCAAAGTTTTCTTTTTGTATCCAAAATTTCAAAGAAATGAATTATATGTTTTTTTTTTCTGCATAACATGCTATATCTGTAATATCTGTACACTTGGTGACAACTGAGATAATCAAAATCTCATTCTAAGTAAAACTTGATTGAATATTAGAAACCCACCCCAATCACACGCGACTTTACACTTGATCGATGTACACTCGTGGAAATTCATCCTTAGCTGATTTCTTATTGGTTATTGTTAAACCACGCCTACGACAAGATATTTGAATAGTAGAAATATCATTTTAAATGATTTTTTTCGATTTAGAAGAATTTGGTTTGGAGAAAGTTATTAGTTAAACATAGGAATAATTGTTATGCTCCTATGTTACACAATGTTGAAGATTGATTGATGGGTTAACATGTTATTCCTTTAATATTTTACAAAGCATTGAACCCACTGACTTGAAACTTTGATTTTTTAAACTATATAATAAAAGCAACGTACCTCTGTACTCTTTGTCATTGAACGCATAAAACATTTGAGAGAGCCGAATTTATATTTAAATTTCCGAAGACTGGCGTTCTTTTTTAAAACAGGTTGGATAAGTTTTCTACGACTTAGAAAATCAGAAAGCATGTCCACTGAACTACTGATAAGTGTATACCCCATGGAAGCATCAATTTGATTTTCAATTCTATTATTAATTTCAGTTGAAAAACAAATAACATTCCATCTACCACACCTTTTTAGATACACATTTTTTATCGAAATTACTTGCGTCATTTAATGTGCATTATCAAAAACGTGCCAATGGCTTTGTTTCGTTACTTTGCTCAAAAGAGTAAAAGATATCAGAATCATCACAAATGTCATTTCAGTGATACATTCCGATTATTCAAAAGATGTAGTAAAATTTAAAGAAACACTTTAAGCAAACATGCTAAAAAAACGAATTTCAGTGATTCGTCGAAAACATTTATTTAAATTTTCAACTAAACATTTTACATTCTGAAAATAAATCTGTCAGATTATGTTACTTGTATTAAATATCCGGGGCCATTTGGAAGATTGTAAACGTTGTTCTTGTTTTAATGAATATATAGATACTGCCTTGGCAATCATACAACATGTCATCTCGGCTTATTTTCGTATAATACATATACCATTACTAAATCTTGAATATAGGCGACAATAACAAACGATTTACACGCGTGCGTGTTAAATCGGGAAGTTTTCGCCATATTCAAAATCGCGAAATAAATATAAAACCAAGAATTTATTGTAGGAAAATACAAATTTATAAGATACTATTAAAATCCTTGATAAATGTAAAAATAAGGAGATTTGCACTATACGATTGTCAACGAAAAAACTATCCACTATAGTTCAAATGAAGTTGGTGTAAGCAATTATAGAAGAAGAAGAAGAAGAAGAAGAAGAAGAAGAAGAAGATGCTTTATTTCCATAAAATGGGCTCACAAGGAGCATAATATAATATCATAGTAATATAATATTCTTTTACAAATATAATAAACAACACATAGTTACAAACACAAATAAGAAACAACAGTTTTCACATATTAGTTTATATATAAAACCTTTGTCTCAGGCACACCTCTGGAAAGTAACAAAAAAGAATACAATTATATGCAATCCGGCGTATCATCATTGTAATTTGTGTTATTATTTGCGCAACCCTGATTAAGTCTCTATCGAAAAATTGTTCAAGAATGTATAAATGTTGACCTATTACACCACTGTCCAGAGGCGGATTTAGGGGGGGGGGGGGGGGCAGGGGGCCCTGGCCCCCCCCTTTTTGGGAAAAAATTTGGTTGCTTATATAGGGAATCACTGAAGCGTGACTGGAGCGGGCCCCCTCTTAGGTCAGTCAGTGGGCCCCCACTTATGAAAATTTCTGGATCCGCCACTGCTGTCCCAGGCTGGGGGTGGGGGGTGGGGAGTATTTGGAATCCCGCTAGCAAGTTTAACCCCGCCACATTCTGTATGTATGTGCCTGTCCCAACTTGGCAAGTCAGGAGTCTGTAATTCAGTGGTTGTCGTTTGTAAATGCTTTACATATTTTTTCTCGTTCATTTTTTGTATTATTAATTAGGCCGTTAGTGTTCTCGTGTGAATTGTTTTACATTTGTTATTTCAGGGCCTTTTATTGAGATTTGCTCATTGTTGAAGGCTGACGTACGGTGACCTAAAATTGTTAATTTCTGTGTCATTTTGGTTTCTTGTGGATGAGTTGCCTCATTGGCAATCATACCACATCTTCTTTTTTATATTATGAATAACCGGCCGCTGCTGTAATTTGAAATAACAATATATAATAAAAAATTAAAATAAAAGGTAAATCAGTGTGCTCGTTTTCGAAAAACAAATCTTATTCTTCAGTTGAAATGTATTGAAAGAAGCACCAGAGATATTATAAGGATATTTTTTTAAAGTGAAGCCAAGTAAGACACCAAAAAATATAATTATCTGAAATATTAATGAGGGCGGGTAGTATTCGGAGGGCGGAATTCGGATTTTTCTTCAAAAGAAACTTCGTTTTCGTAAATTATTTTTTAGCTGGATCATACCAGTCCGTTAACTATAAAATGGAATGGCTTGATTGATTATATACAAAGTATGCCAAGAAATTCCACCAAAACCAGCAAACTGTTCACTTGGAACTTCCTCTAAGACGGGTTTAGTTTTATCAAGATATAATAAGTGCATTCTCTAAAACTATAGTCAAATTTTATCATCGATAAATATTGATAGTATAAGTAAAATACCATTTTAATTAGTTGAGCTTTATAGTTTCTAAGTATTTGTTTAAAATGTACTAAAATCAGAGCAGGAATCTTTCAGCTCCTTAGCTAAATACAAAAAAAAAAACACTTTCGAGAAAATCCGCACATTAAGTCAGATTTATGTAGTGGAAAACTAATGTTGTTGAGTTTCATTGCAGCTGGGATGAAGGATTCATAAACAAAAGTAAAAAAAGTACTCTCTCTAGCTTTAAAAGGTGAAAACAGTGTATACCTCTCTATCGTAATAAAAGAAAGACAACTCCGAAATATTTAACTCGGAATGCATTCGGAAAAACTACACGAAACGATCAATATGTTTGTACCAATGATTTGTATACTATACAAATCCTTGTTAGTCTTGTTTATACCACGTTATTAACAGTTTTAATATTTGTACAAATTTGAAGATATCTTCTAAAGGATATAAGATATCTTGTATTCTTTATAATATATAAAATTGAGAATGGGAATGGAAATGGGAATGTGTCAAAGAGACAACAACCCGACCAAAGAGCAGACAACAGCGGCTTCAATGCAGCGAAAAACTCCCGAACACGGAGGTGTGCTTCAGCTGGCTCCTAAACAACTTTCAGTGATAATGGACGTCATACTAAACTCCGAAATATACACACGAAACTAAAATTAAAAATCATACAAGACTAACAAATGCCAGAGGCTCCTGACTTGGGACAGGCGCAAAAATGTATATATAATATCATTTATAAGTGTCATTTAAACAAATACGGTATGAGATATAAATAATAGTCAACGATTTTTCCCACGAGGGCGCTGGATCGTTACGTGTAACAATACATGTACACAATAAATAAATTATATTAACGCCTAAAAAGTGCACCGAAAACAACACCAATAACAAAATAAGGAAACTATAAATGTAATTATTTATAAATATTTCCAGACGGATAACAGTTATCCTTCAGTATGATTGTGATGTTAGATAAATCATATCAGGCTTATCTGATTAAACTATAACAATCTTGAAATTTATACAATAAAAAAGTTAAACTGAACATCAGTTAAGACGCTAGAACCATTCTAAAAGTCTGTTAAATATATAGGTCATATGACTAATTACAACAGAGACTGCAAATATATGCTTCAAATAAAAATAATAATGTGCGATATGAACTAGCACAATTCTAAAATTTAAACGGTGACGACCGTTACGATATTTCAAATTTGACAACGGCAGAGTAGTAAACATAGTTTTAAATTATACAGCATATCTTATTTACTGTATTTGATATCTTAATAATCTCATAAGGTAGCTTATTAATCTTTTTTTTTTAACTTAAAAATCTTATAAATCTCATAAGATATCTTAATTCTATAAAAACTCATCTCAATTAGTTTATGGAATATATCATTTAGTTTATAAAACATGAATAAAAAAAAATACTTGCAATATATGACATATAGTTTTCCTCATCTGCAATACTAGAACCAAATACAAAACTTTTTCTCAAAGGAAAGATAGTCAAACGTCTGCCTCTCTTGGTGTTTTTTGATAGTAGGAATATATTGTTCTCATGTAGGATATGGTCTGTGGATTTTTTTTTAAATAATGTGACGTGGTTTCATTGTCAATGAGACACCTATCAAACAAAAACCAAAGGACTATAGTTTTGTTAATTTCCTTTTACCGTCCTCTTGGTATGTTCAAGGATTTGTATAGTAAGTTACTAAACAAATCCCTGGTATGATTTGTCTCTTTTTTCATTACCCGAGGTTATCAAAACCAACCATATAGACATGTAAAGTCAAGATTGAGACTTTTATCGGCATTTGCTGAGATTACACAGACACTTGTCTTTGAAATTTTTGTCCCCTATATACATTAATATAACCCAAGACAACTGCATGTGTGCGATTGGCCGATAACTATGAAACACTGTTTTTATTGAAACGTGCTGGAAAAGCACACGTTAACCAAAGCAGAATTATAAGATAACTGCAAAAGTCGTCATGTAGCTCCGAGGAAAAGGAAATCGTACACGTTTGACACCTTAGATAAGGTATCATATCGACATTATAGTGACGGAATAAAAAATGTCGATTATTATAAGAGATTAAATTCACCTATTATTACACAGTGAAACTTTTACACAGTCATGGAAAAACAGATTTTACTCTATTCATGAAAGTAATATTTAAATATTACTTCCATGCTCTATTTAAGAAAGGTCGTCATTGAAAGTCGTATGGTGCTGTTTTTGTTATTTTATTCAGTTAGCGTTTTGCTAGAAAAATTGGCAAAATTTGTGTACAATGGGTGCCATGCTTCTCGATTGGCTATTGAAAGACTGCTAACAAACCTGTTTTGGGTTGTTTTTTTTTTATTATTATTCAAACCTTACGAATACTGCTTTATTCTTTTAGCGAAAAGGCTAATCCAAGAAATCTTTTGATAAAATAAAAAATGATGTCAGTATACATATAAACATCGTTCCATCAGATTCCAGTAACATACAATAAAGCTTGTGTAAAAATATTGTATCACAACTACTATAAATCAAGAAAATTACAATTTCTTAAAACGATTTTTAAATAATTTCAAAATATATTCATTTCAATCATTCGAAAAGTTGTGTCCGGTGCATGATTGAGTTTTATAATACTTAGTTTTCATTTTATAGTCTATATAATTTTACTATACAAACTCAGACGCAGTATTTAAACTGCGCTACAGGAGCATCAATTATACATAGTACATTATAGTTGCCATGTTATTCAACGTTTCATTGACGGCAGCGGCAGCGACAGCGTAAAGTATATAAAAATCTGTATATTTCAAAAGGTAGTAAAGCCATTGGTGCTTTTATACCATGATTGAATGCAGATACCTGTTGTTACATTTTTTTGTCAACCAAATGTCCATTGTCTTTGACCTCATTTTCATGGTTCAATGACCATTTGAAAAAAATCTTCTTGGTAGGAATGTGAAACGCTCACTTTTTATTCAGTAATAAGATAACTAGTCTTTATCTGGTATATATTGGTTTCCTTGCAAGGTCCACATGTCTGTCATCAGAGTTAACCTGACATCGACCTCATTTCATGGAGCAGTTATCAAGGTAAGGTTTTCGTGGTCAAGTCCATACCTCAGATACTATAAGCAATAGGTCAACTATGATTTTGTATGTGCAATGATTGTAAGGTGTACATATCAGACAGGTTTTTTCACTTAATCTCGATCTCAATTTCTTTAACCAAATTTTAGTTTTTAATTTTTAGGGTTTGGTCTATTTTACCAGATCACCACTACATTTGGTGTATATGTAATGATATAAGATGAACATGTCTGTCTGGCAGGTTTCAAATGACTTTAACCTCATTTTCATAGTTTATTTGTCACTGTTAAATTTTTATGGATTTTCAATAGGCCAATCATATTTGGTGTTTGGAATGATTGTAAGGTTTATGTGTCTTTCATGCAGATTTTATGTAACCGTGACCTCATTTTCATAAGGATAAGTTGTCGTGGTCTTTTCTATAAGCAATAGGTAAACTATATTTGGAGTATTGAATGATTGTAAGTCCAAATCTACGTCACATGCTGATTTCAACTTTCAAGTTGATAATTTTCCAGTTCACCCAGTAACACATCCTCTGTCCTATCGTATGTAAGATATCCATTTTACGCTCGTGTACGCTGACATAGTACCGACTCCACAACCTATACCACAAAATATAGATCAACACCAAGGATATAGTCAGCAACAGACAAACAGAAAGGAACAAAGTCAAAGAAACATCAATAAAAGAGTTTATGACCAAAGAACAAGCATGCCAGTAATAGCTAAACAAAGTCATGCAGAAGAACTTGAAAGACAAAATCAATTGCAACAACTAACAAATCAGGATGATAATACTAACCAAATAGACAAAGAACCAACAAAAGAAGCTAGAATGACCATCAATCTGACAAATTCAGCTGCCGCCAAAAATAATGAAGCCAAAGCACATACAGAAGTAAGCCATCAAGTAGATGTCATGCCCAGAACTGGTCTTATAACAACGGCTTCTAGTGGGGACGCCCCGCTGGAAGCGGACTGCCATCAGAAGTTCCTCTCTCAAAGGGGGGCCAATGTTGGTGGTCCTAAGCATCTAAAGGGACTAGTTCAGGCGGACAATCTAGAAGCAAAAGAAGATGGGAATAGAAAGAAACCAAACCATTTTTTAGGCAGTGGCCGATCAAACAAGATAAAAGGGAGGATATCATTATAGGTACACTCAATGTACAAAATGTGAAATCAAATGCCCTCTATATCAAAAACTTGTTAAGGGATGTACATGTGCTATGCATTCAAGAACACTGGCTTTTCAATGCGGAAAAGAAAATCATAGCTGAAATTACTGAAAATAGCGGATACATAGCTAAAAGTGTTGATGATAATGATGATCCTGATTTCAACATATCAATGAAAAGGGGATATGGTGGAGTAGCCATAATCTGGAAAAAAGAAATTAATGAAAATATAAAGGAACTGATAGACGGTGGAAATAGAATACAAGCCATACATATTCAACAAGGAGACAAACCAATATGTCTTATAAATGTATATATGCCATCAGATAGCAAAAATGCAGACATCGAATACAAAGACACATTGGCTCAAATTGATGAAATGATAGAGAAATATAAAGACACACACGAAATTATAGTATGTGGAGACATGAACGGGTCCCTGGATAGAAGCTCGACACCTCATGATAAAATCCTAAAGACTTTCTGCAAGGAAAAATGTATAGGAAATACTGAGAAATGCCCAGTAAAAGAGACATTTTATCACCAGAATGGTATGTCGAAAGGACAAATTGATTACTTCCTCTTCAAAAGTAACTCAGAAATTATTAACAAAATCAGACAAATTGATGTCCTTGATACTGACCCAGAGAATACCTCGGACCATGTACCTGTTATCTTGACACTGAACAGCCAACTGAAAAAAGTCAGGGAAAAAGCAACAACTATCATAGCAAAACCTAAATGGACTGATTGCGACCATCAAATTTATAAGGAAGTCATCAATAAAGAACTACCAAAACTCATGCAAAAATCAAAAGGAATTATTGAGAAAGATATAAAAAATCTAGAAAAACTGCTACATAAAGCCGGAGAAGCAGCAATCCCAAAGTATAGAAGAAAAATCAAAATCAAATCAAAGGGAAAGGCGATATGGAATGAACAAATAGATAAGGCATCAAAGCAATCAAAAAATGCATTTAAAGTTTGGAGGCAACATGGAGCACCTCAAGAAAGAAGTAATGAGCTCAAAATCAAAATGACAGCTGCAAAGAGAATACTTCGAAAAGCACAAAGACAAGCTTATGCCTCGCAGAGAGAATCAACAGCGGGAAAAATTATGAAAGCTTCAAACTCAGATACAAAACTTTTTTACAAGCTTATCAACATGCAAAGAAAAACACCACTTATTAATACCAAGATACTAAAACTAAACGAAAAGACTGCAGAAGATGGACCAAGCATAATGAACATCTGGTAAGAACATTTCCAACAACTAGCTACTCCAACAATAGAGGAAAATTTTGACACTGAAAAACTAGAGCTAGTAGAGATACAAAACAATATAATAGAATCCATAGAAAGGGAAAAAGGTCAAGGCATAGATCTTGTTAATGTAAAGGAAGTAAATAAAGCTATAGAAAAACTTAAAGCAGGAAAAGCACCCGATGAAGATGGAATTTCGGCAGAACACTACAAACATGGGATGGAAGAGTTAACTCCCTTTATAGTACATTTGCTAAATTTAATCTTAACCTATTTGGATGTACCAATCTTCCTAAAGACAGGGATTCTAACACCAATCTTAAAGAAAGAAAAAGACAAAACATTACCATCTAGCTATAGAGGAATAACTGTAACTAAAACCTTTGCAAAAATATTACAAAGTATATTGAAGGATAGAGTTGACTCTGTATTTAACAACATACAAAACTCCCTGCAAAGAGGCTTTACAGAAGGAGTATCATCACTATGTGCAGCATTCCTCACATCAGAAGCAATCGAAGAAAGTAAGAAATTAAAGATACTGCTGATCTTAGTAACTCTTGACGCAGAAAAGGCATTTGACAAGCTAAACCATGAAATACTATTCAACAAACTGTACCATTATGGAATAAAAGGAAAACTTTGGATATTACTGAGAAACTTGTATAAAGGAATGAGCATCAAGGTTAAATGGGAAGGGCAATGTACAGAAGATGTCATGGTTCTACAAGGAATTCAACAAGGTGCAAAACTATCTACAACGCTATATAAATGCTACAACAACGTCATACTTGATAGCATATTAAAAAGTGGACTTGGAGCATGTATTGGTGATATACAAGTCCCTGCACCAACATGTGCCGATGACATTGCTGTCCTGGCAAATAGTACTGCAGATGCACAAGGAATATTAGACATCGTACAACACCATACGAGCAGAGATCTAGTCAAAATCAATCCAACTAAATCTGAAGCGGTTCCATACAATGCAAAAGGCTCAAACATATCAACGTTGAAATTTGAAGACAATGACATCAATATAACCAATGAAACCAAACATCTAGGTATCAAAAGAAACGAGCAAAACCGTGCAAATATCTCAGAAAGAATAAGAACCGGAAGGGCCACAATATACAGCCTTCTTGGAGCTGGGTTACATGTCAGAAGGGGATTCTCACCCATGGTTGCATACAAGCTATGGAGAACATATGCAGTACCAAGAAGCATATACGGACTTGAGGTGATGAACTTACTTGCAAAAGAAAAGGATATGCTAGAACTGGCAGAGAGAAAAATCCTCCGACAAATTCAAGGACTTCCAAATAATACAGCAAATATGGCTGTATATACCCTGGTAGGAGCAGAACCTATTGCCATCACATTAGACAAAAATGTACTTACCTTCTTCATGAATATTGTTCGAAATCCAGGAACCATAGAATGTGAAATTCTGCGCCGACAAATAGTATTCTCAGACCAAAGAGGAAAAGACTTTATCAACAGAGTAGAAAAAACTCTATCAAAATACAATTTGAAATCCAGTAGCTACTACATAGAAAATCCACTGAATAAAATGGAATGGAAAAGACTAGTAGGAATAAAGATCAAGGAATACTGGAAAAATGAATGTCATAATGAAAAAATGGAAAAAACATCACTTAAATACATAGAGATACAGAACAATCCATTAAATGAAGCTCACAATATATGGAAAAGTGTAAAAAACAATAGTAAAGATGTAAAGGCAGGAGAAATAAAAGCAAGAATAAGTACTCAAACGTACATATTCCAAGCCAAAAGAGCTAAGTTCGATCCAAAAGTTAACCCTTTGTGTACAATTTGCGAACAGGAAAATGAAGATCTAGAACATTTTATTCTACACTGCAAAGAACTAGAGCAAATAAGATCTAAATACTGCTCAAAAATCGAACAGACAATGGATGAAATTGATACGTCAACATACAAGAAGATCAAACAACAAGGGAATTTACTGCAGCTCATAATAGACTGTACTAGCAAGGACATAAACTGTTACCCAACTGTGTATGAAAACATTGAAACTCTGGCTAGAAATATGTGTTATGAGATGCACTTGCTGCGCACAAAAAGGATAAAAAACCTGATCACAAGTACAGTATAAGTAAACTTCTTAAAATTGTTACTTACAAATAGTATACCATCCAACTATTTTACGGCTTATAAGTTTTTAAAAATAAATCTTCCCTTTAAAATTGTAAGATATCAGTTATAATTTAAAAAGAGTAATGACAAGATCTCCATATAGAAATGAAACTGTAAAGAAAATTTTTGTATATATTATACCTTAAATTTATGTCCAAACCCCAACAACTTTACATAAGTCTTACAGGAAATTTTCATTATTATTCCTGATATATGTATAGCACCCTCAGCTATGATTATAAGTAATTTTAAACTTTTGACCATTTTAATTCTTGTAAATACATGTATATGCAGTTGTTTTTTAACATTTTCCTACACCCTAGCACATATAAATCATTATATATTTTTTAAAAACTTTATGATGACAATCCTATGAATTAATTATGATATCTATTATTTAGTGATCATTATAACCAAATTCAGTCATCTGTATATAATATAATAAATTGTTTCCCTATGTTTTAAGGTGTAAATAGTTGCTCAAACTATACCCTTTGGGTAGTGCTCCACATTTAATGGAGGAATATACAAGAAACTGAACTGAATTGAGGCTACGGTTACATTGCGTTATTGTTACATGAAAAAAAAGCAATGTACGATGGGACTAGTATAATATGTACTCAATAATAAAAGTTGAGGACATTTATTACATACATTTATAACATACAATTTATTTACTGTAATTTTTTATTTACAATGACAATTTCTACAAATCCAGTAAGTTGTTTTTAAAGTCCAACACATTTTTGATGAACGAAATTACGTCCTCCACGGATACGTGTACATACAGAATTTCTTAGTATTGTTAGCAAACTTTGTTTTTGATTATCAATATGCGTCAAGTTATAAAGTGTATGAAATATATGTCTTGATATTGTTTCAGTTTCGTTTAAAACGCATCCCAAGTTTTATTTTTTCACCATAAACAAAATTGGTCCAAAGTATAATGACAGTAATAAGAGTAAGTGTGCAGTTAAATACTTTAAAAAAGTGAAACCATTGAACTATTTTTTTCGCCTTTGACAGTCACACTCCTAATCTTGAGTAGTATCTTTAAGAACATCAAAACCATTTATACGTAAGTAAAACTATTCAAGTTGTACACCATTTGTTGAATAATAATATTTTATTATTTATGAGGCCCCTCATGGGGGGGGGGGTCCTAGTAATCACATAATCACCATTTTTTTGCCAATATAATCACATAATCATTAAATATTTGCTTATCTTTAGTAATCAAATAATCATAAACTAAAAATACAGTCCTATAGGTAATCAAATAATCATGAAATATTTGGCTTAATAATCAAATAATCATTAAAAAAACGGCCAATCTGTATCTGTATGTTACACAGTGCAGGATCCGATCGCGGATATATGCGCACTGGAAGGAGAGCGGGTTGGTTAGTCCAACCGTTGGAGGGCAGCCGTGAAACCCTCAACTGTCTTTTGACATGCAGTTACCTCGTCCAGATGGTTCCACTCAACTATTGTTTTTGGAAAAAAAGAGTTTTTACGAATGTCTGTTTTGCAGTCTATTAATTTATACGATCTGCTATTTCTGGTTTCTTGTCTTTCCACTATGTTTGAATATTGGAAGTCACTAAAGTTTTTTGCTTTCACTTGGCGTTTATTTCTTGTCTTTTGTAGATAATCTGTTGGATCAATAGCCGGCACCAATCCCTCAACCACTTTGTAGAACATAGTCAGCCTCTGATGTTTCCTTCGCTCTTGGAGAGGTGGCAGTTTTAGCTTAGAAAGCATATTTGTGACGCATCCGGTGTCTCTGGATTTATAGTCGTGCAGAATGAAACGTGCTCCTCTTTTCTGTATGCTTTCTATTTTTTCTATTTCCCTGATGGTGAATGGGTCCCAGATGACAGCAACGTATTCTAGTAAGGATCTAACCATGGCTAAGTAGGCAAGTTTTTTGCACTCTTGGGGGCACTGGCGTAAGTTTCTTCTCAGGAACCCCAGTGTACAGCTTGCCTTGCTTGTTGTTTTCCCTATGTGGCTGGTCCATTTTAGGTCATCAGATATGTTAAGACCTAGGTAAGGATTAGTTTGTACCTGTTCTAGTATGTGGTTGTCTAGTTGGTAGAAGTGTGTTGATTTTTGTTTGAAGCTCATTATATAGCATTTTTTTGCGTTGAATTTCATTCCCCAATTTAGTGCCCATACTTCCAGAGCTTTTAGATCTTCTTGGAGAGTTTGGTGGTCTTTTGTGTTTTTGATCTCTCGATAGAGTAGGCAGTCATCTGCAAATAAACGAACTTGAGATTTTACGCTTTCCGGGAGGTCGTTGATGTGGCATAGGAAAAGCAGCGGTCCTAGTACTGTGCCTTGTGGTACGCCAGAGTCTACGTGGGCATATTCTGAGTGCTCACCTTCTACGACAACCCGCATTGATCGTTTTTGCAGAAATGCTGCTAACCATTTGTTCAGATTTCCATCTATTCCGAAGCTGTTTAGTTTTGCCAGAAGTTTGTTATGCGGCACAGTATCAAAAGCCTTTGAAAAGTCGAGTATAGCCATATCAAGTTGAATGCCACTGTCGAAGCTCTTTAGTAGGTCTTCTGTTGTGACTAAGAGCTGTGTTGTACAAGAGTAACCTGATCTGAATCCATGATTTAAATTTGTCAGTATTTTGTGCTTTTCCAGATGTTTAAGGATGTGTTTACAGATGATGTGTTCCAAAAGCTTACATGATACACAGGTCAGTGAGACTGGTCTGTAATTTTCAGCTGCGTGGACGTCCCCCTTCTTAAATACTGGAGCTATGTTTGCACTTAACCAATCTTCAGGGAGAGTGCCTGTGTCAATTGATTTTTGAAAGATGGCGGATATACTTGGTGCGAGTTCTTCTGCACATGTTTTAAGGACAGTGTTTGGTATTCCGTCTGGTCCCATTGCTTTGGATGGATTTACGTTTTTCAATAATTTATGTACTCCTTCTGATGTTATGTCCAATTTTGAAATATTTGAAGTTGATCTTTTCTTTAGTGGTGGTATTTGTGAGTTCGGATCTAATTTAGTGAATACTGATTTGAATTGGTTGTTTAGAATTTCTGCCTTTTCTTTGCTGTCGTTTGTAAGGCCTCCATTTGACTTTAGTGGTGCTACTCCTATATTATCTTGTTTCTTTGCTTTCATGTAATCACATAATCAAAAACCCCATGAGGGCCCTCATTTATCAGTATTAAATTACATGTATTGTTTAGTACATATGAAAGAATGAAGCAATACAACTATAGAAGATTTAAATTTAATCAATCTAGCGTACATTTCTGTTTTTCGTGTAACAATAACGTAATGTAACGGTAGTCTCAGTAATTATTGTTACATTTGTAATTAATCGGTTCCTCACCCAACTTTGCATTCCGGCAATTAGTCTCCAATGTAACAATAATATTTTTATTATTGTTACATTTCCATGTAACCGTAGCCAGTGCCTTACTTTTATCAGAGACATATATACATGTGTAGATATGTCTCTGCTTTTATAAATAGTATTTGTCTTATATGTCTCTGATTTCTCTGATTACTTCGTGATTTGAATTTGGAGAATTCTCAAGAAAGAAAAAAGGACCGTATATATATATGGTCAGCCCATTAAGTAATTCTGACGATTAATTGTAGCAATTTTGACTCTAGTGGAAGAAATATTTATTTATCAGTTTGATTTTGTTGGGTACGGATATACACGTGATCGAACCGAAATTGTTTTTTTTTTAATTGTGGAACGGTACGCATGCGTAGTTGGTAAATCTGTGCAGGAATGGCTCTGCTACTTTTTCAGCGGTGTTTACCGCGACTTTCATCACGATTTTCGACCCAAAATGTCAAGTATATTGCAACTGAGGTAAATGGTCACAGAAACTGCATATATATAATCTCGAAAAAAACGTTTGCGAAAGAGATCCCCCTCAAAATTTTACAAAAACACCAACTTTTTGTCAAGGTCGTTTCGATATGATGAACATTGCAACATTTTACAATGTTTACCTTATTACTTGTCTTGTTCAGGGGAAGAATATAATCCTCCATGATCAGTTTGCATGCTATTTCTAAACTGATGAAAATTAAACATATATATATCGTTCTCAAAATCTAAATGTATATTCTTGAAATAAACATATGAAATGTTGGTAATAGGTTTAAAAAAAATAAAACCTGAGCCGACCGGGTCTTAATTTTGCCCTTATTCTGTGTCTTCTTCCATAGTTCAGACCACCATCTGGTGTGTTTTCGAACTGTTGCATGGTGCAGACAAACGGGTACAAGTCAAATCGGCACCCACAGAAAAAGTCAAATTGGCACCTGGTTAAATCGGCATCTAGTCAAATCGGCATCATTTAAAGTCAATTCGGCATCCAATAATATTTGATATAATATATGGGACTGGGACTATTATGCTAAGTTAGTAATTTAAGTATACTAGCATAATAGTCCCAAATATATATAGATATTTCTAAAAATGTATAAATTCGATCATGATTTATTTTGTTAAAAAGCATCAAGCTGTAAAAATGCAAAAGTTGATTATTTAAAGTTTTCTCAACATTATGTGACTGATGTTTTCATGGTTTTGATAAGTTTTCTTTTCAATTAATAAATAACTTTAATCAAGTACATAGTGAAAACACAATGTAACACCAGCTTTTGTTTCGCATATTTCTGTCATATTTTCACAACTATATGATATAATCTAATAGCGAGAATTAATACACAAACATGATTAGACCACAAAAAGACTTTTTATGGATATATGTGGTATCAGGAGAAATTAAAATTCGAATGTAAACTATTCGGGTATCCTCATTTCCATTGTGAGGACAAGGATAATAGTACGAAATGTTAAGTTAAAGTATATAAATTTGAATTTAAAGATTGAACTAGAACATTTTTAAAGATAAACTTGTATCACCTGGTGTAAGAAAATGTGTGTCAAAAAACTTATAACTTGTACAAAAACCCTGTACAAATTATAAATTGTACAAAGTTATATTTTGTACACATCATATATTAAACAAATTTAACATGGGTGCCGAATTGACTACATCAAGTGCCGATTTAACCAGGTGCCAATTTGACTAGGTGCCGATTTGACTATACTGGGTGCCGATTTGACCAAGTGCCGATTTAACCAGGTGCCGATTTGACTAGAATTCCAGACAAACCAATATTTACAGTGAAGTTAAAAATAATATGTACAACTAAAATTGTGCACAGGCCTGTCAAATATCCTACCGTAGTCTAAAATCGTTCATCTTGTCAGTTCGTTAGGTATTTGTGTTTGAACTTAACACACGGGAAAACTCCGCATTGACGTCACTACGCTACTTCCGGCGTAGAAAAACAATGTAGAATACGTTTTTTCTGCACTTTTGAATAAAAAAACATTTCTGAAGGTAAGTTTTCATTGTTGTTCTCAATTATTGCTAAAAAATGCCAAATTTCTAATGCCCGTTTCAATCCCGACTTCCGAATGTCTAAAAACATTCTAGAACTTCACAAAATCCCACTTCCGGCCTCCATTGCTTTGTGTACATTCCATTCAGCGTCATCAATCTTGTGGCAGGCAATACAGGTCAAGCAAATCGTATTTTTAGGAATTTTAAAATGACATGCTCCTTACGTCTTTCGCGATTTTCCCGCGAAAAAAACCCAACCAAAATGAAAGGAAAACTAATTGAAAAAACGATGCCCATGCCATAATTTTGAACAGGAATATAGAGTAGGTTAATGAAAATAATTTACATTTATTTTTCATAGAATTTTCTTTTTATTCATTATAAAAAGATCGATATTCTGACCATCATGACTGTAGATAAATATTCATACAGAATTCCATTGATGTCAAAAGGGATGGCAAAAAAAGAGTTTTCCTGTTGAATAAAACCCAAAATTATTGCAAACTATTTTGAAGCAATATCCCACAAAGAAATAACGTAATTGTCGTAGACTGGAAAATCCCCTAATTGACAGTAGAACAATTTGATTGGGTAGAACGAATTGACATCACATGATTTTGACGCCATTGAAATTTAAATGTAAACAAACAAGGTCAGAAGGTTCAGTATGGGACAGCATCGTACATTTAGTTACTGACAAATAATTATGAGTTACCAAGCTTGACAATGCATGGTAATAAAAAATGAAAGCTAAGTGTACAGAAAAAATAAGAAAAAAATAGCCTTAGGATAACGACTTATCATTACACCTGGATACAACTCTGTCTTCTGCAACTCGCACTTGAATGTGTCAATAGATCTATTTACCCTTGTATGCAAATTTGTCTGCCATTACCTGATTACCTAAAATCACACAGGTTTCCATAAACATTCACATCATAATTCAAAACATGGAGTCACAATTCAGAAGTGACTGTTGCTTGACTTCAAAAGGTGATCCAGAGTCAAAATACAGATAAGTACCCAAAGTGTTAATACATTTATTGAGTTGCAGACTACAGTAGTTGATTGAAGGCTGTTCAATAATCTGATGCTGTCTTGGAAGAAGGAGTGCAGGCTTAGCCAGGAATCTTTGGTTGTGTCCTCTTAATGTTGCTGCTGTTGGAATAAGCATGATGTTGGTATTAATTGCAACCGGGTAGTTAACCATGTAGGACTTCATTATGACTTTGTTCATAGCGTTATTGTAGGGTTGGCCTTTGCAGCTGATGTAAAAGGTTTGTTTCACTGGTGGTTCGATGGTAGTCACCAGTAATACATTTTGCTGCCCTATGTTGTACCACTTCCAGGTTAAAGATATTGTTTGCAGTGTGTGGATCCCAAATGATGCTGGTCTACTCCATCTTTGGTCTCACAAGGGTTTTTGCAGCAGAGTGCCTTGGTCTTTCATGGGCATTGGTATATGTTTCTCTGCAGAAAAGCCCTGATGTTGTTGGCTTTACTTACTACTTGGTCTATGTGCATAGTCCAGTTCAGCTTGTGGTTGATGTTGGCTCCCAGATATTTTGCTGATTCAACTTCCTCTAAGACGTGTCTATGGATGTTATATGGCTGTTTTATATTTTCTCTTGTTGGTATTAATGTGAATTGACATTTGTTGGGATGGAATTCCATGAGCCAATCATTCTACTATTTTTGTAGGGTCTCCAAATCTTTTTGTAGTGCTGCGTCTGTGGTTTTTTTTTTATTTCCCTGTACAAGAAGCAGTCATCAGCAAATAGTCTAAGGCCAAGGTTGTTTTATTAAATGGTTTACAGATCCACCGACCCGATTTTGCCGATTTTCAGAATAAAAATAAAATTGACTTTTCATGCTTTTTTAGTCCCGCCGACCTCAACAAATGCATTATCCCTGAAAAAAATAAAATTTTCTCTTTTATAAAATGAAATGCATTAATCACTTACAAAATTGATAACACTTTCTCTTGTGAAAAAATGAAACTTCCAGTTTACGTTTCTTAAAATAGACAAATCAATTATAACTGATCTTGAAATGTCGTTTGCGCAAATCATTTTGCGAAACGAAACCTGTGTTTAAGACCAATTACACAATAAGTTTGTTTCCCTTATTTGTCATCATTCGGCATTCCGTAAGGTGCCTCCTCTCATAGAAATAGACTTGTCCAAATGTGGACAGAAAGGAATACATCAAGTTAAAGTATTGAACATTAACAAATCACTTGGAATTTTCTTGTTCGATAGATAATAAAAAGAAATATTGACCATTTGGATAAAAACAGGAATGCATGACTACAGATTAACCCGATATTCTCGTTTCTCCAGTGGACGAGTCTATTACGTTTCTTGGCACGTGTGTTCAAACTTATTTTCGTACGACGTTTTTACAGTTTTTCTAAATCAGATTTTTGTGCATGAGGATCATTATTCACCAAGTTTTCTGGAATTGATTAAGAGCTGCGCGAATCTGTTTTACTTGTTTTTGAAATGACGTTTTAATTTTCGTCTTTATCCGTGCACCCCCCTTTTTTAACCTGAAATTATTAGACAATGTCATGCGATGTTTATGACAGCTGAGCAATAATATTTTATCTAACTAAAATTCAAGAAATTATGACTAAATAGCATAACAAACATATTGTTAGAAAGGTAAAATATATATTTATTTTGCATATTTTTCTGTCTTAAAAGATGCTTTTTTTTCCGGACCGACCAACCCGACTTTTTTATGGGGAAAATCCGTAAACCAACAAATTAAAAAACCGTGGCCTAACTGATCAGGGGTCAAAATAAACAATTTAAATTAAGGGCCAGTAGCCAGCTGGGCTACTAGACTTGAATATCAGTTAGCCCAGACAAAAAAGTTAGTGATCCACTTTATTTCACTATCACCATGTAAAGCCTGCTTTGCGCGCTGAACTTGCTTACAGGGTTTGCCATTGGGGTCATCTGACCTTGACATCATTTTCAATCATGGTTCAGTGGTTATAGTTTTTCTTGTACTGTTTGCAATAGACCGTCTATATTTGGTGTATGGAAAGATTGTAAGGAGTACATGTACAACGGGTCTGTATCATCTAACCTTGACCTCATTTTCATAGTTCAGTGGTCAAAATTAAGTTTTTGAGTTTTGCTCTTTTTAGCTAATACTGTATGCAATAAGTTTTTATTGGGTCAACTATAATTGGTGTATTGAAATATTAAATGATATACATGTCAGTCCCACAGGTTTTATTTGACCTTGACCTCATTTTCACAGTTCATTGCTCAATGTTTAGTTTTAGTGTTTTGGTCTGTTTTTCTAAATTTATAAGCAATAAATCAACTATATTTTTGTATGTCTGTCTGTCAGGTATCATCTTCATTTAAGCAGGGTGTGCTGACCACCTTCTTTTCAAAGTCGACCACCTTTCCATTTTAGGAGGTGGTCAGCTTTTTTTTCAAATTATGTTTTTTTTTTCGGTTCTGCACTGTGAAAATTTGAATACTATTCACGCCTCGCTGATTTGTTTTCATTGACTAAAATGGCGGATCGTCAAATTTCAATGTTTTCTTTTATTAATCGTGTGAATGGAAAGGCAGATGACGATGTTGATAAGGGAAATTCTTGACCAAATAGGTCAACTTAAACGGCTAATTCTGTTGAATTGAAAAAAAAGTATCAAAACAACAGAAAAGGCATGCAAGAGATTGTGATGATAAATAGGTTGGGAACAATCCCCCAAATGAGGGATATCCCTTAAATAAAGCCTTTAAGGACTGCCTCCTCAGGCAAGAGGTCATTTTACTGTTGAAGAAAAGAAAAAAAGAAAACCTTAGAATTTTTAACTTAAAAGGGGGAAAATCGTTTCATCTGGTTCAACTTTTCTAAATGAGGATCCCATTATTTTTAATGTACAAATTCTTGGACATGTTTTGACCAGATAGCAGGCCTGGGGTAATGGTAATTTGTAATTGTAATGCACTGTAATATTACATTTTTTGGATGTAATGCAAAGTAATTTGTAATGCACATTTTCTGCATTACAATTACATGTAATGTAATGATTACTTTAGTTAAAAATTGATGTAATGCCTCCATTACAGTACATTACTTTTCATTACAAATTGGTAATACATAAAATTGAAGAATATTGTATAATAAAAATTAAATATTAACAAAAACAAAAGAAAGTATGGAATAAAATTTTTGTCACAGTTAATTACTGTATTAAATATATTACATCAATCTTTAAAACACACATTAAGGTAATAAATATAAAATGGTTAAAATTATCAAGTCTTGATTTTGGTTTCTGATATTTGTTTAAAATGATATTAGGAATATTTTGGTGTTTGGTGGTTTAGTGTTCAATGAAAAATCTTATAAAAATTTATCAAACAAAACTATTTAGATGAATGGAAAAAACATGAAGATGAAATTTTCATAATTCTATACACACCTTACATGTATTTCAGTGAAAGATTGAATATGTCAAACAACATTTTTAAACCAAACTGTGGTTTGGGTCCTGTCTGTGTTGTTATTTCACCTAATTAATATCAAAATGTTTTTATTGCAATCAAATCTTCTCAACTTATGTTTGTCCTCACAGAGCCCTTAAGCATTTCAAAAGATAATCCTTTAATGACACATTTATTATATTCCTTTGAAATCCCTTAATGATGTCTTAATGATTAAGTGATCAATGTAAGAAACAAAATTATATGATAATTTATTTATTTTTTTACCACCACCTAAGAATTTTAAAAGTGACTTTTCCAGTTTCATGCCTCCTACTACTCCATCAAAGAGTATAGACACAGGTATGGTGCAGTACATGATGTTGACATCTACTTGTCTGAGCCATGTGAAGAAATTTCAATCAATGCACTGGAATGATGGAAGTCAAATTCAGTGTGCCTTTCTTCTTTGGCTAATACAGCTATCAAGTATTTAGCCATTTCACACACATCAGCTGCTGTAGAAAGGCTTTTTAGTATTGCCAGAAAGGTGTACAGAACTGATCGCTTTTCTCTTAATGACATCACTTTTGAACCTCTTATGATAATAAAGTTCAATGGACATATTGATTAACCAGTATTTGAAGTCTATGTCACTAACACTGTATATATATCTTCATATACCCCTGTATTATTTATCAATTTCTTATAAAAATCTGTTTTTTGAAATGTTTTTAGTTTTTATATTGAAAAAGTAATGTGTAATGTAATGCATTACATAGGCAAAGTAATTGTAATGTAATGCATTACATGTGACAAAAATGTAAATGTAATTGTAATTGTAATGGAAGAATCACAAAGTAATTGTAATGTAATGCATTACATTGCAATGTTATGGCCCCAGGCCTGCCAGATAGTACCAAATAAATGTAGTTCTTTGGGAAAAGTTTCTGTAAATGAAATATGTGCTCATGCATGTGTATCTCTTGAAATGTACCCCTCTTCAAAGGGTATAGTCAACATTTAGAGGTTACTCCTCATTCGTGGGGTTGTTCCCAACCTGATAAATATGAACAGGAATTTAAATGGCTAATTGTCACAGAAGGATATTACTGTTCTGGGTGCCAAAAATACAGCACTGAAGCGAGGAACAGGACAGAAACTTAAATCAATAGGTCATGCATTCACAGGAGGGAGTCCTGCAAAAGCCATCTGCTATCCGCATACCTGTCAAATCACCCGTTATTTTCACCTCTCACCCGGGAGTTTTTCTTTACCCGGCGGGTCCCGGGAATTTCTAACATTACCCGTTTCACCCGGATTTCTGACCGGAATTGTTTCCGGTATTTAGAAGTAATACGACCTTCGGTTTTATCGGTCTTTTTCAATGTAACCAAAAGTCAAAATGTAGGACTGTTTACCTGAGCTACGTAACGATATGAAGAGACAACAAAGCTACAAGATGAGTTCAGTGACTATCAGTTGACCCCATTAGATGAACTTCCACTTTGCACTTCCCCTGAAACTGACATTGGTACATTTTGGGGAGAAATGTCCAAGTTGCATGACATTTTTATTAACAAGCCAAGATTTTTTGTTTTGTCAAAACTTGCTAAAACATTACTGGTTTTGCCAAACAGCAATGCAGACATAGAGAGGGCATTTTCTTTAGTAAAGAAAATAGCTACAGAGTTTAGGGCTGATCTTAATAAGGATACTGGATACACTGTGTGCTCTTCTTTCTTGTAAAATGAATACACATTTGCATTGCTATGAACTGAAACCAAGTACAGTTCTTTTAAAGAATGCCAAGTCTGCTACTATGGAATATAACAATAGTCTGAAATAAACTTGTATACATGTTCTAACTGTTTCATATACATATTGACTATATAAATTATATGTAAACATATTTTTGTTCTTCAATTGAGCCCGCAAAATGTCGTACGCGTTATGACCTGAGATTTTTTTTCTCAATGCAGGTCATGACCTGACTTTTCATTTTCAGAGGTTGACAGGTATGTATCCGAGATGTACAAAACTAATTTGTCAAATGAAAGGCTAGCAGTGATAGCAGAAGAATGGTTCAATTCCATTAAACATGAATACAATACTAGTCCTTCTTTTTGTGACCCCCACCCACAGTAAAAAAAATAAACCTAGTTGAAAATATTTATAAAAAATCACCCGGTTGCAAGTGTTTTTTTCAAAACACCCACCTTACCTTAGTGAAAAAAGGAGAACACTGCCTCATTTTGGTGGTTCATTGGTCAATGTTATGTTTTCATGGTTAAGCTTTTTTCTTAGATACTATAAGCAATAGTTCAGCTATATTTAATGCATAGATCGATTGTAGACCTTGACCTCATTTTCATGGTTCATTGGTCAATGTTTAGGTTATTTTGTTACATGTACGTTTCTTATAAACTATAAGCAATAAGTGTATTTAAATTAATGATTGTAAGTTGTACCTGTATTTCCTGTTTGGTTTATCTGACTTGGACATCATTTTCTTGGATCATGTTAAGTTTATGAGATAGTTGTAGTAAAGCTTTATATGTAGGACTTCAATATAATATCAATGGTACCGGTATATAAAGAAGGCGAGACATTTCAGCGTATGCAATCTTGTTCACATATTTTTTAAGACAACTCAAGAATTCTCTGTCCTTAAATACTTGTAGATGATAGATGAAATATTTAATTTTATTTATATAATAAACTTATTTATGAAATATCATGGTCATTTTATTTTGCGTAACCACATAAATGACCCCTTTTTTTCTCAAGACATGTACACTATTTCAAAAGCATTGTCATAAAATTGATATCTCCTCTAATTTTCTCTTTTTTTGTAAACTGTTCAGTAAGTAGGAAACTAACCTCATTTTGAGCTGATGTTATATATTTGTGGGCGACAACATTCTACTTTCGTTATTTACCTTTATTCTCTGGAAACAATGTGGACTATGTAAAGGGAACTACAGTAGGTACTGTTGTCCAGATTCTTAACAATATTATACTTTCTTTTATTTGACTGATATTATTTAAGTATTGTGAGCCCTGAATTGTTAATAAGATATCTTGATGTTAAATTTACCTTTTTGTGGCTAAATTGAACTTCTTGTCATTAATATAATGACTGAGATCCCACTAATTAAAATTTTACTTTTATTGTGTTATAATGACCTAATTCTCAAAGTTATATACTAACTTTAATATCTGTTTAAGCAGTTCATCACTATACCATATAAAGTTTTCGGGAAAAATTTATTGATTATCTAGTCAAAGTTTAGTTCTTGGGTGTTCCTGAGAAATTGTGGTACCCCCCCCCCAAAAAAAAAAGTAGAACAAGTTTTGAAGTGTAAAACTCTATTATGAATTTATCAGTAAAAGTGATTTTCTCATTACAATGCAACAATGGGAAGATTATTGATGTCATGTCGAAATAAGAAATGATCATATAATGCAAAGGGCAAGTCACGTAAACCAAACATACTTATCAGATGGTCATTATAATGATATCCAATATGTTAGTGACAAGTGAAAATCATGTACCTAAGTCCTTAATTTTAACTAACTTGTTATTAAATAAATTATTAGGTTTGGTAATGATAACATGTCATATAGATCATGTAGATAATTTAGTATGAATTAGTAAGCAATAATCATACTAGTTTTACTTCATAGGTTATATTTTCCTTTATTTATCTTGAAGAGAAAAGCATTTGTATTTATATACATAAAATTTATGTATATTTGAAAATATGTAAATATTTCGAAGAAATTACTTTTTTTTTTAATTGTTAGCTTCCAGCTAACAAAATCACCTACATGTTTTCCGTATGTAGTAACCTCAGTGTGTGTGAACTTTCTCGTAAAAATCCTAGATTGCAATATGCAAGTACAAAGGGGAAAACATGCAAATTTTCAGAGAGAATAAACAATCAAAACATTTGTTTACATCCAAGTAAACTGTTACATCAGGATTCTCCCCATGACGCCTGTTAATTTTTACAAATATAAAAATGGAAGCCATTATAGATAAGATGGGATTCTAATTTAGCTCTTGAAAACAATAATTTATCCACATAGCACTATTATGATCTTTATACTCCCATTGTATATTAATAGACAAATGTATTTACTAGCTATTGTGCATCATTTACTGGACTCTGCATTCAATCAACTTAAACTATTGACTAATCACTTGTTAGATTGAATTTTCAAAAGTTTATAAAAAAACATTTAAAATAAATCTTAATTGAATATTTCGATGAAGGGCAGAATAAAAATTTTCAGAGGTTGAAGACCATAAACCCTAGATATCACATACAATAAAGAGACATCGTTTTTTCTGTGAATCTTTTTAATGCCCAGTTTGTTTTAGACATTGTCCACATATTCCATTTTTCAGAATATTTATAGTTTGTAGCACTATTAAGTTTTGACAGTATAAAGGCTCCTTCTTATGATGACATTACAATTATTGTAAATGGAATTTTCTCATTAAGTACACATGAAGATGTTTCTGTATTGTTGCATGATGTGCAGTTACTAGATTTTAGGTTCTGTTTGTACTGTATAAATTGTGTAACAGACTTTTAAAGGTTGTAAATTTCTTATTTTTCATGAGTATCTACATTAGCGCTAACATATTGAAGAGAAAAGCATTTTCTTGTAATTTCTATATTCTTTTATTGAGAAGAACTCTTGGCAACTTCTATGACATTTATGACAAAACATTAAGAGTACTTTGAATGGATTTTCATGCCAATCTGAAGACAGTTTTGATTTTAATCATAGCTAAGTGTCTGTAGAAAAATGGATTTTTGACGGGAGAAATTACACTTATACATGATTAGCTGCTATTTGTCATCTGTTTAGCAAAATAATTCACTTTATTTCCTATAGTAAATATTAAATCTTAAGAGTTGTTTGGTATTGATTATTCATTACACAACAAGCGAGAAGGAAATCATCCCTAAGCGAACATTAAAGGTTTTTCAGATAAGGAAAAGTTAATGATTAGAGCATCCTGTTTTACTTAAGATTGTGGCTAATACTTTAATGTAAAACCAAAAAAACTGTTAACAATTGAATTTTTATGTCTCTAATTACTGTTGCTGTTGTGTTTGAAGAGAAATGATGCATGTTACAAGTGATAGAAGTTTGTCTGTTTAATTTGTCTTTTGATTGGGATTTGTTTATACAATGTGCATTAAGTGACTGAACACAAAAACTTTTTTCTGCCTCATTAATGCTAATATTGCATGTCTTCTTTCTTCTTTCAGACAAGCCAGAGTTTAAGAGTAAAGAGTCATATCTGCTGTAAGTCTAAGAATTGATGTCATTACAACATGAAAGGTTAAAGAAAAACATCTCATCTTCCTCATAATTATGTACATTTCAATGGAGTTCATGCCAGCGATAAATGTTAATGGTTTTCTTTTTATTTTGGTCCATTTCCTATTGACTACCTTCTAGAATACCACCCTATTTCGTGACTCATTAACTTGGAATGGTTTTATTGTGATTAATGACTATTTTTAGTCAAAAGACACTAAAATTACATAAGGGCATAATTAACTAGCATCCGTTCCCACACTTAATATTTTGTACCAGAGAAAATACAGGAGAAGGGAAGATAAGATAATGAAACCTTTCAGTTGAGGTTACTAACTTAGAATAACAAGGAGGTGAAAATACAAATAAAAATTATGTTTATTTTTCTGCGAAAATTGTCAATGACATCTTTTAGCCGACCCTTGAAAATGATATCTTGGGGAAAAAAGAAAACAAAGGAATTTATCACTTCATATATTGGAATATAAACATAAAAGACAAACCATAAAAGTTTTATGTACAGAAAAACTGGTCAGCTAAAATTTTAAACTGTGTCAGAATAATATAAAAATGTGCATGACAGTATCTGATGCCTGATGAATGCCTTTGGAGAATACTGACAGATAGTTGGGATAACTTACAAGAGACAATATCCCATATATTTGTATAGATAGCACCATTATAATTCACACAGATCATATGCTAGCCAAAAGTTAGTGTTCAATACTCTTATCATATTGCACTACTGCAAATATACAGTAAGAGGTCGAAAGTGTTTCACCATTTGAAAATTCTGTTATACATTCATATGAAAACACATGTTCCGTAAAGTGATTTCTTATGTTTTTAAATATTTAGACAAAAATGTCTGCAATTTCTTGCAATAACTATGAAAGATACATGTATTTATAATTTACACTTTTAAGAAAATATTTTTAAAGACAAATTATAATTTCTGCACATATATGGTTATATATGTATAGGAAAATATTACTATTTTAATATTTGTGTATAAATAAGAATTTACCAGTAACAACATGTAGAAAAAGAAATCCTAGATGCTGTATATATTACATGTGTATCAGTAAAAATTTCATGAAAATCAGATTAAAGATAAGTTTTTGGACAATGTTTAAAGAAATGAGTTTTATTTGAAAAGATAAAATGGGAATTTCTAAGTGTTGAAACACTTGACCTCTAACTGATTAAAGCTTCAAGTTATCATTGTGATCGCTGATCAGTGACAAAATATGTTTTAAACAGTTTTAATAATGGAAGAATAAGGAAGGCCATTTTAAATTGTTAAAATTAAAATTCAAACGATAGTTTACTGGTACATTTAAAATACTTATTATGTATGTCGTTTTATCTTTCAAAATTTTTTTTCTTCGCATGTCTGGTTCTTCATATTTTTGAAAGGAAAAACAAAACAGACCGAGTTTACATTGTTTCAAAGCTTGATAGCTAGAAAATGGTACAGATATGTTACTTGATTTGATTCATTTGATTGATCACAGCAAATATATTTCTTATTTTAGGTTTATCACAATGTAACAAGAATACAGATTTATTAAATTTTGACAAGTGAGTAATCTGTATTATAGTTGAAGCTAGGTCTTTTTCTTTTTCTGAAGTTCATAGATCTCTATTTTTCATTTAACTTTTCCTTTTTATGTGAACACAGTTTTAGACAACTGACAAAATCAATTGAATAAACATATCATGTCAAATTCCGCTTGTATGAATAAACGTTAATAAGACAGCAGCCCAACAACACAACAAAACTAAGGAGACATCTACAGAGTAGCCATTAATCAGCAAGGAGCTTTCTATAAATAATGATAAAGGTTTGGTATATTTTGTTTCGCATTTTACAAATATGAAATTCATGTAATAAAGAAATTTATTTACAGAATATCAAAGTCATGTTGCAACCACAGTCAGTTTATTTTTACCAGGAAATTCCATGTGTCTAATTGTTACTGTAAGTATAACCATACTAATTCATTACCTTAAAAGTATATATAGTCGTTATGTCTTAACTACATTTCTAAATTTATAATGATACAATAGTAACTTTTTTTCAGGAAGACACCAACATGAATAATTATTTGAAAGCTGATTAGATTCATAAATAAGGGTTAACATTGTGGTTAATTGTTTACAGTACTTGGTTACAGCATTCTTTTATTTTTTGGAGGACAAAAAACACCTTTCAAATGCAAAAATATACATATTATCTGCATATATTTTTAGTATTTCAAGGTGTTTTTTTCTTGAAATTTATAGCAAAGGTTTAAATCTGCGATGATGTAAAAGTTTTCAAAATCAGTGCTAATCAACTATTATTACAGAAGTTTTGTCCAAATGTAAATTTGATATTATGGGAAATTGCATGGGAAGTGCTCTAACTTTCATTTCTTTGTCATATTTATAGGAAAAATGTTATCATTACAAAAAAAAGGTTAATAGTATAGTTATTGTCATTGGAAAGATACCCAATATGTAGTGCTTTTCAATAAAAAGAAATATATTTGACCTAGATTGAAGCTATGATAGTTTAAGAATGTCTGATTCAAAAACTGTGGAACCCAGGGGAGGCTCTGTATTTCACAATGCAGATTAGCTTTGTGTCCACAATTTGAATCAATTGATAGAAGACTAGATAGTTTAAAACAATGTGTAATGTCTTTATTATTTTATAGCATGTTTCATTATCTTTATTTTATATTACCCGAATGTTGTCTCATGGCAATCATACCACATCTACTTTTTTATATGACAAAAGATTTGTATCTCTCTTTCAGATAATGAAGTTGTGGTAGTAAATACACCTAGCTTTGCTGACTCTATATCTGATGGAGATGTAAAACTTGAAAAAGGTAGAAAACTCATTTAAGAATTGCATCGTTTGCAGCCAAAGATTTGGTTATCAGAATTCTCAATAACGGTGACATTGTATTATAGGGTTTAACACATTTAAACTCTGCTGAAAATATTATATATTGATGAATTATGAATAACAAATTTTTTGTCTGTGAAAAATATTTTTATAAGTACCATCAAGACCATTTGTCCTTGTTAATTTTATTCCAGGCAACATATGGTACCTCAATCCAATTTAATGAAATAATATATGTACAGGTTTGATGTTCTTACAGGCTACCAAAGTCAAGAAATATATGCTTTTTACCCCAAAAAATTCTGGTTGACTCATTTCACAAGTTCTTGGTCTTATGGACTTTTTGATTTTATTAGAAGAACACATTTAATAAATTTGAATTCTCTTGAAAAATGAATAGCACATATTCAAGCTGTTATATTGATTTGAGAGAGTTGTGTAATATTTACTAAGTTTATTTTTATCTAATTTTAGCGGTTGGTGACTTTGTAAAGGAAGATGATGTTGTTTGTGAAATAGAAACAGATAAGGTATTCATTTGAAAAAATATATATATCAGGTCAAAAGTCGTTCATTTAAATGGTTCCGTAAACTTTTTTAAGCAAGCATAAATTTGGTGAAATAAAAAATGCTATTCAATACATTACAATTACCCTTTACTTGCATTAGCCAGGGATCTCCATGGATGAAAATTGAATGATAACGAGAAACTTTCACAATGACAAAATCCCAGGTCTAGGCGTGGCGTGATCGAAAATATTTTATTCCTTCATTTCCATGTAAGGAATGGTGAGCAGGCTGTTAATATTGCTTATTTTATTTATTTCAACATAAAATAACAAATATTTTCATCTATTGTCTTTTGTAATAATTCTAATGCCAAGCCCGCATTGCTCCCATTTAGTCAAGAATGATGTGCTGTCCTTGGGTTTCCCTCTTCATTTTCTTGCTATTTTGGTAATTGTATAGTGCTTTAAAATCAGTTGGATATTATTTTTTTTCACTGTTAAAGTCAAAACAGGAATAGTTGATTTCACCATCAAATACAAGAAGTTTCGTACTCGTTTTGTAAAACGCTTAAGAAAATTTTTGGAGGGTAAACATTTACAAATTATTTTTTTAAATGACTTTAGATAGCTTATTTCATAGAAATATATATACTATGCGACATTCATCTTTCGATTCTGAATGAAACTGGAAGACTGGATGTATCAATTTGATTGTAAATTACAGAACTTGTAAAGATATTAAATATTATCGATAATTGCTGTGCTCGTGTTTTATGGCATGGATAAAGTTTAGTTTAACGTCATATTTTGTACTACTTTAAAAAGGGGGATGCTGATTGTAAAAGTTGTCAATATAAGCACGTTTTCGACTTGAAAAGCTATTTTTCTTTATTACTGGATTTAACATTTATTATTTTAATCTAAATTTCCATTTGCTGAAAATTGTAATTAAATAATGCAATCAGTCGTCTATCTTGTTCTCCTGTCAGGTGTGTCGATCTACCTGTACAAGTAATTAGTGATCTTTGGCTGGATATCCCTCAGGGCATTAAAACTGCAATGAGGAGGACCCTTTGAATTATAATAAAATAACCTAAGGGTTAAGGTAGCACAATACAAAGATTTTTTTACTTCCAATCTCCAACCTTTAAAATGCTGTTACTTTCTTAAAACTGCATATAGATTAATAAAAAAGGTATATATAGATAGATAAAAGATTAATCTTGTAAATTAATGCAATATTTTTGTTATGCAATCATTATGTAATCGATTGTTATGCAATTAATGGCAAAATCTTGGTCAGTTCACTTGAATAATTTAGCTCTTTCATCTCTATAGCTACACAAGAAATGTTAACGTTATCTTAATCAACACAGCAGGAGCTACAAAAGGGTGTCTCAAATTATCGCCATCGTATTCCATTCCCTCATAAATTAGTAATTAGTGTAAACATCCTTACCACATCAAAGTAGATAATGTATGATTAGGTGTAAAATTTGATCTAAACATTCTATCTAAAATCTGAGACACCCTTTTGTAGATATTGGCTCTAGGAACAACATATCATAAAATCAACCCTCTCAGGGGATCAATGAAGAAGCTAATTCCAATTGAAAGTGGCAATTTCTTGTAAAATTTTGTTGACACAGTTATCTTTATAATTGATTACATAATTGTTGTATAATACTAACATTGCATTAATTTAAAAGAGTAATCTGTTAGCTATCCATAGATACCACTTTTATAAATTTTCAAGCATTATAGAGAAAGTTACAGCATTTTAAAACTGGGGAATCGGAGGTATAAAATCTTTGTATCGGCTGCTAGAAAAACGAAAAAATAATTTGACAATGGCGGATATCATTTGACGATGGTGGAAGATAATTTAACAATGGCGGGCAACTTTTGACGATGGTGCATGATATGTTATATATATATATATATATATATAAACAGGCCATGGAGATCCCTGATTAGCCATAATATTCACTGAATTGAATGTTTGTCAAATGTCCAATACTGCCACCAAATCTTTTCTGTTTTTATTTTTTTTGCCCTTTTCCTCAAATAAAATTTTAACATGCTCCATACATTTTCAACATATGCAAGTTCATAGTTAGAATTTTTTTTGCCTCTACCACTCAGTAGCTATAGAACGAGAGAGCATAGTTAGATTATTTTTTGCCTGTACCACTCAGTAGCTATAGAACGAGTAGCAATATCAACCTAATATCTACATTTCATGACAACTGGCGAGAAATTTTCCACCATAAGTTTATATTTTTTTGTGAATTTATACATACCAAATACTGGTACAAACATTCATCATCCATCATAGGGGATATACCATCAAAACATGACAAAAGTCCTACTGTTAAATAGAGATAAGCCAGGGTCAGAGTGTTCACAGACACATAATGGCAGCAATTGTAACTGGCCCTTTATTTATTTATTTTGCAAAAATCATATTTCTAATTTAATCCTGGGTAATATCAATGATCATTTTAATTGAAGATACACTGTTCAAATTCCATTTTAAACTCATAATGAATTTATTTCTTTTTATAATTTTCAGACTTCGGTACCAGTTCCATCCCCTAAAAGTGGTATAGTAGAAGAATATTTAGTTGAAGATGGACAAACTGTTACAGCAGGGACACCTCTTTTTAAATTAAAAATAACAGGTAAAAATTACCATGATAATTACAAAAAATTGTTCAGTTGGCTGATAGCAAAAATACCAGAAAAGAACTGCAAATACGCCAGAGAATTGTTACGCTGACATAAAAATAGCAGATGAGGAATTCCCAAATTGCAGATTAGATTCATAATCATTTTGTCATTGAAAATGATATAAAAATTATGAAAATTACCACAAAAAGAAACATTTGAAAAATGATGTTGAAAAAAATACTGTTTATCAGAAAAATTTCCATTAGGGTCTTATTTTTTTTTATCTAAGAGGTATTTTACAAAGTAAATGTGTCCTTTCCCAAAACAAGATATTTTTATCTGTTGACCATTCTTTTTGTATGAAAAAAAGTTTTTTCTAATTCTTTTAATCTGCCAACAAAGAGGGATATTTATCTACTTTGCTGTCAGAGCACAAGATGACAGGATAGAAAATCCAGTCTGACCACCCTCCTAAAAAATGAATGAAACTACCATACCAAACCCTTCCATTAGTAACCAATTAGAATGATGTTAAATAAAAAATATATATTTAAATGATAATGTATGAATATTATTCATTCGTATTAATTTATAACATAGGATAGATATGGATATGTACTTCTGTTAATCTTTGCAAAAAGGATTCTTTCATTGTTTACATTTTCGCCAATAAATTAATAATTACTGAATGTACAGTATGTATCTTTGTTTATTTCAGATGCTCCTGCAGATTCAGCACCAAAATCAGCTCCTGCCGCAGAAGCACCATCACCTACACAACAACCAACAAAAGCAGAGGCAGCTCCTGCATCATCAACAAGTGGTCCCATACCAACTACACCTCCACCTGCCTCACCCCTCCCTAAAGAACCAATTAGTACTAAACCCTTAGACTCAATTAAACCAAAGTCTGCACCTGCATCACAGAATGTTCCACTTTCAGGATCTAGATCAGAAACAAAAGTAAGCATTTAAATAACATTTATAATTTTAATAGAATTGGGAATCATTAAAAGATATGGAGGTGGAATTTTATTAAACCTCTAAAGGATACCAAGACTTTAGTACAGAAAAAAACAATCTTCAAAACATACAATTCTTAAAAAAGAATAAGTATTATCAAAAAAGAAATATCTATTGACGTCAGTGTTCTAGCCAGGATTTGAAAAGGGCAGGGTGCTAGTCAGAAAAAGGACAATGTTATGCGTAATGTCATTGAAAAAGGGCAATTATTCAAGCTTCATAATTAATTAGCATATAACTCGGGCACTATGGTAAAATCAAGTTTCAGTTAAAATGGAGAATTAAATTTATTACTTCTGGCACAATATTTTTCTGTTTGATTTTGAAAATCTCCCATCTTTATGGACACACACTCTTTAGCAGCTGAATTTTAGAATTTAGGAGACTTTTGCTTCTATTTTATATGATATTGTTGCCTCAGCATTTTTAGAAGGTGAAGGTATACTTCTTCTTTTAAAGCTTTAAATTACATAAATGCACTTGATAGATCAATTAAAGGACATGAGCTCCTTTTGGATTTTTATGAATTTTAGATTTTATTTTTCTAAGTTATGGAGTTTAATTCATTAAATAAGGGGGATTTTTCAGTTTTCAGACAATAGCTCAAAATTGCTTCCAGCAGTTTTCATGAAACCTTTGGCAACAGGATGATATCTATTAAAATCACCTCACTTTTGTTTTTTAAGAATTTTTGATATGACATTGAGGAGTTATGGAACATCATTCTTTGAAAAAGGGAAGAGTGTATCATGCGCTTATGGCACAGCTATTAATTAGGGCTTGGAAAAACAAAATTATGTACAGGAAAGTGGCTTCTTCGTACTATTTGCCCTGTAGAATGAATCCTGTACTTTAATTGAAATAATGTACAGTTTTACTAGACATTCAAAACATTTTAAAAGACTGTTTCAATCTAACAATGAATGATATTTTTTCAGGTTAATATGTCTAGAATAAGACAGAGAACTGCTCAAAGACTAAAACAAGCACAGAATGAATGTGCTATGTTAACAACATTTAATGAAATAGATATGAGGTATGTTAACCTTTCTGCAATATGATATATAAGCTTAAAAATAAAGGTTTCTTTAGATTCAAGTATAAGTGGTATTCAAGATCAATTCAGTCAATCTCAGAAATCACAGAAATAAAATTAAGGGATAGGTCTTACTGCAGCAGTCATAATTAATTAGAGATATAGTACAAGGCTGTATTTTATTGATTTTATTTCAAATTGATTTGTTTTGTGTGTCGGTTCTGGTGTGTAATAATGGACACATTTTGGCGAATAACAATTATCGGATACCTTTGGGGGTTCTGAAATCAGACATGTTTGGGGAAAATACAGGTTTGGGAGTGTTACATATATAAAGGGGACACTTCGTGCAAAGAATTATTATTTATATTTTCTTTGCATTTAGTAGAAAAAGAGAATTTCGTGAAAATAAAACCAACCTGCAAATTTTAATACAGAGATTTTTATTATAAAATTTAAACATAGATTACTCACTTGTTTTTCTATGATAATCTAGTGTTTATTGTTTACAAAAAGTCCTAAACAACCGTTAAATTCCCAAACACCTGGTCACTAAAGTCTAGCTCACCCTAAAAGGTGTACTTGAATTGGTCCATATTTATATTTGTTTTAACCAATATCTTAATTTATAAACTTGTTTAAAGGAAATTATTACTAGCACTGAATGCAATAATCCCTCATCTATCAAGCATCGAATTGCCAAAAATGAGAGTAGAAGGAGAAAGACTGTGGATTTTCTATAAAATTTCCATATGTTTAGCATTGAATCAACACAAGGGTACATAGAGGATTCTAAAATGTTACAAAGTAAAAACGTATAAAATCATAACTTTATTCAACTTCATGTGTATGTCATTTCATACAAAACACACTTGAATTAACAATAAAAACAGTAAAAAAAGCACAATTTATCTAGTTAAAAAAGCAATTTTTTTTTACTATTTTCTTGGAATTGCATAGAATATACTACTTACAATAAAAAGGTTATTGCATGACATTAAATATAACAAATCTACCAAATTTCATGTAGTGAGGAAAACTTACATTTTTGTGGAGATTTGATTTCATGGTTGGCAAAGTTTGCTCATATTCCTATACAATAATTGTATTTCAATGAGCATTGAAATATGTGGTTCTCCTGTTCCCAAGATTTCCACAAAGATTGGTAACCAAAACAAAAATATTTCACAATATATTATAAAAAAAAAGTATGATAGTTTTGATCAGAAACAATAAGTTAAAATTGTCAAATTGTATTTTTCAGTAATGTAATAGACCTGAGAAAGCAGTATAAAGATGCCTTTTTAAAGAAATTTGGACTTAAACTAGGATTCATGTCAGCTTTTGTGAAAGCCTCAGCTTATGCTCTGACTGATCAACCCGTTGTTAATGCTGTGATAGACAATAAAGAAATTTCATATAGAGACTACATTGACATTTCTGTAGCAGTATCAACGCCAAAGGTACTCCGGAAAACTGTGGATTACGGTTGATTTATTTCTTGTGTAACTTCTTTCAAGGAAGTTTAAATAACATCGGCAAAGAAGATGGTCATGAACATAAACTTAGTTGACCATGATTTATGATCTTGGGTTATTATATACATTTTAAGAAGTATATCAGTAGATACTTTATAATCACATGGTTTGTATGTCAAGGTGATAAATATAGGTCAGTATTCAGAAATTTTCCCTTTCCTACATAATCTCAAGGAACTCACTTTTTGTTCAAAATATTTGTATAATCTTTTGAATTTTGATAGGTCTTGTTGCTAAATTCAGAAAACTAAACCAAGTATGTGAATAATTCATTTTGTGTGACTAAGGATAGGGAAAGTTTAGTTAAACTAGATGTTCTAGAAGCCAACTTAAAAGAGTATTTGTAAACCAAACTCAAAGAGTAATAGAAAAATTGGTTAGATGAACCCTTAGTAACAGACAAGTTCAATGGCTTGATAAATCATGCTATCCAATTTTGTACTAAATTCTTTTTTTACAAAAACATCAAATTCCTTATCATTCTGAATGAATGAATGAATCTTTTATTGCAGAAGCATAGACATGCTATGGCAAAATTAACAACATATATTCTGTAAACTTATCCTATTTTAATTATTTAAACATTATGTCATGACTAAATTGGTTTGATTGAGATTTAAGATTTATTAATATGCAGTTATTTAATTGACAATTCAAACCTTTTAGTGGTAAAGTATGGAAAAGTTTAATTTGTATATATTGTACTTTGAAATGTAAAGGTAAATGACATAAATTGCTAGAATTTGATTGTTCTTGATAACAATTGGACAAAAAGCTATGTAAACATCGAAATGACACTAACTTTAAGACAAAGGACTTGTAGCACCTAGATAAATGAAAGTTAAATGCATCTTTTGATTTTGAGATTTCTTTTTGTTTTTTATCACTGGTGAAGATGGTAAAATAAACAAAGACCTGAATTTTGTGTATGCTGTCCACTCTGACAGTTAAATCACCCATTGCTATGCAGATGTCGTTTATATTCCATTATCAATATTATAAAATGTTACATCTAAAAGATTTAACCTAACTAGGGGTTTATTTTTGCACTTTCTGCAGGATTAATAAAAATGCCCATCAAATCCAGGGAAGGTGGTTTTAGTCTTTTAAAGATTTTATTTTTGCATAGAAAAGTTTTTTAGGTTTTTTTTGTAAAAAAGTTCAGATGAATCATAACAGAGTAGTTAGTCTCATACAGGATAGAGGAAATTTGGTACCTTTAGCCTTACTTGTAAAATCTTTGCTTTACATTGGATATTGCTGTCAAAAGCATCCAATTCATTTTTGCAACAATGCAATTCAGTAATAGGAAGTGATTGCCAAATCATGTATTGCTGGAGAGAAAGGTAAATCACTTCTGGGGACCTGCTTAATAATTCTATAATTGAAGTTTATGATCTAATGTTTGCCAGTTAACAGCAATATCTGTTGTACCTGAATTAACAATGATATAAGTTGGCCATTTGGATCATATGAAATTCAAAAACCTGATTTATGTTTGTATTTTTAATGCACAGGTTTGTAACTTATTTACATATATTTTTCAGGGTTTAGTGGTGCCTGTTATACGAAGTGTCGAAAAAATGAATTATGCCGATATAGAAAAAGAAATAGCATCATTAGGTGAAAAGGTAAAAAAGGACTACGGTATTTGCATTAGGCCATAAAAAAAGAATATGTCTTTTTGCCCTAACCCTACCTACCCAAAAAATAGCTGCCGTCTCAAAATCTTTTATTGCTCTGATGTAAAAATGTTTTTTTTAATCAGATAGGCTTGAAGATTTAAAAACATCAATTTCACATTTTATGGGGAAAAAAAGAAATTGCTAACCTACCTACACAATGTCTCTACCTCTGGGTAGGGTTTGGGCAAACCAAAATATATTTAAGTGTGGCCTTAATGGTTTTTTTGCTCAAAATATGGCACAAAGATATCTCAGTAGTCAGTAGACAAGATAATATTACAATGCCATTACCGGTTTATAAGTTATGGTCAGAAAACATTCTTTATCTTTAGGTAGGTAGGCAACAAGGAAAGAAAGATCAAGGTAGCATATATTGAACTTTCAAAAGAATGTGGATTAGTTTTTATATGAATTATAATTATTTATATATATAAAAATTAATTTTGCGGTAGTATATTGGTATGACGTCGTATTCATCGTCCGAAGACACATTGGTTTTCGCTTTATAACTTTAGTTTAAGTAAATAGAAATCTATGAAATTTAAACACAAGGTTTATGACCACAAAAGGAAGGATGGGATTGATTTTGGGAGTTTTGGTCCCAACAGTTTAGGAATTAGGGGCCAAAAAAGGGCCCAAATAAGCATTATTCTTGGTTTTCGCACAATAACTTTAGTATAAGCAAATAGAAATCTATGAAATTTAAACACAAGGTTTATGAACACAAAAGGAAGGTTTGGTGATTTTGGGAGGTTTGGTCCCAACAGTTTAGGAATAAGGGGCCAAAAGGGGCCCAAATAAGCATTTTTCTTGGTTTTTCGCACCATAACTTTAGTATAAGTAAATATAAATGTATGAGATTTAAACACAAGGTTTATGACCATAAAAGGAAGGTTGGGATTGATTTTGGAAGTTTTGGTCCCAACAGTTTAGGAATTAGGGGCCCAGAGGGTCCAAAATTAAACGTTGAATGATTTCATCAAAAATTGAATAATTGGGGTTCTTTGATATGCCGAATCTAACTGTGTATGTAGATTCTTAATTTTTGGTCCCGTTTTCAAATTGGTCTACATTAAGGTGCAAAGGGTCCAAAATTAAACTTAGTTTGATTTTAACAAAAATTGAATTCTTGGGGTTCTTTGATATGCTGAATCTAAACATGTACTTAGATTTTTGATTATGGGCCCAGTTTTCTAGTTGGTCCAAATCGGAGTCCAAAATTAAACTTTGTTTGATTTCAACAAAAATTGAATCCTTGGGGTTCTTTGATATGCTGAATTTAAACATGTATTTAGATTTTTGTCGAGCCTGCAACTTTTGTTGCAGAAAGCTCGACATAGGGATAGTGATCCGGCGGCGGCGTTAGCTCACTTCTTAAAAGCTTTATATTTTAGAAGGTGGAAGACCTGGATGCTTCATACTTTGTATATAGATGCTTCATGTTACGAAGTTTCCGTCAATCACATGTCCAATGTCCTTGACCTCATTTTCATGGTTCAGTGATGACCACTTGAAAAAAAAGTTCAAATTTTTTGTAATGTTGAATTCTCTCTTATTATAAGTAATAGGATAACTATATTTGATATGTGCGGACCTTGCAAGGTCCTCGTGTCTGTCAGACAGTTTTCACTTGACCTCGACCTCATTTCATGGATCAGTGAACAAGGTTAAGTTTTGGTGGTCAAGTCCATATCTCAGATACTATAAGCAATAGGGCTAGTATATTCGGTGTATGGAAGGACTGTAAGGTGTACATGTCCAACTGGCAGGTGTCATCTGACCTTGACCTCATTTTCATGGTTCAGTGGTTATAGTTGAATTTTTATACGACCGCAAAATTTGAAAATTTTTTCGTCGTATATTGCTATCACGTTGGCGTCCGCATCGTCGTCGTCGTCGTCCGGCGTCCGAATACTTTTAGTTTTCGCACTCTAACTTTAGTAAAAGTGAATGGAAATCTATGAAATTTTAACACAAGGTTTATGACCACAAAAGGAAGGTTGGTATTGATTTTGGGAGTTTTGGTCCCAACATTTTAGGAATTAGGGGCCAAAAAAGGCCCAAATAAGCATTTTCTTGGTTTTCGCACTATAACTTTAGTTTTAGTTAATAGAAATCTATGAAATTTTGACACAAGGTTTATGACCACAAAAGAACGGTTGGGATTGATTTTGGGAGTTTAGGTTTCAACAGTTTAGGAATTAGGGGCCAAAAAAGGGCCCAAATAAGCATTATTCTTGGTTTTCGCACAATAACTTTAGTTTAAGTAAATAGAAATCAATGAAATTTAAACACAATGTTAATGACTACAAAAGGAAGGTTGGTATTGATTTTGGGAGTTTAGGTCCCAACAGTTTAGGAATTAGGGGCCAAAAAGGGACCCAAATAAGCATTTTTCTTGGTTTTCGCACCATAACGTTAGTATAAGTAAATAAAAATCTAGGAAATTTAAACACAAGGTTTATGACCATAAAAGGAAGGTTGGTTTTGATTTTGGGAGTTTTGGTCCCAACAGAATAAGGGGCCCAAAGGGTCCAAAATTAAACTTTGTTTGATTTCATCAAAATTGAATAATTGGGGTTCTTTGATATGCCGAATCTAACTGTCATGACTGTGTATGTAGATTCTTAACTTTTGGTCCCGTTTTCAAATTGGTCTACATTAAGGTCCAAAGGGTCCAAAATTAAACTTAGTTTGATTTTGACAAAAAATGAATCAGTTAGGTTCTTTGATATGCTGAATCTAAAAATGTACTTAGATTCTTGATTATTGGCCCAGTTTTCAAGTTGGTCCAAATCGGGGTCCAAAATTAAACTTTGTTTGATTTCATCAAAAATTGAATAAATGGGGTTCTTTGATATACCAAATCTAACTGTGTATGTAGATTCTTCATTTTTGGTCCTGTTTTCAAATTGGTCTACACTAAAGTCCAAAGGGTCCAAAATTAAACTTAGTCTGATTTCAACAAAAATTGAAATCTTAGGGTTCTTTGATATGCTGAATCCAAAAATGTGCTTAGATTTTTTATTATGGGCCCAGTTTTCAAGTTGGTCCAAATCAGGATCTAAAATTATTATATTAAGTATTGTGCAATAGCAAGTCTTTTCAATTGCACAGTATTGCGCAATGGCAAGAAATATCTAATTGCACAATATTGTGAAATAGCAATTTTTTTTTTAATTAGAGTTATCTTTCTTTGTCCAGAATAGTAAGCAAGAAATATCTAATTGCAAAATATTGTGCAATAGCAAGATTTTTTTTTAATTGGAGTTATCTTTCTTTGTCCAGAATCAACTTAAATCTTTGTTATATACAATATACAATGTATATTCACTTTTTACTACCAACTGATAAATTATAATAAATAACATTCAGTGATAACAAGCAGTTTTTTTTACATCTTAATATTTTATGATGTATTTAAATGAGTAGTTATTGTTGCAAACTCCATTAGAAATTTTAATTGAGATTAGTTGTGGAATAAGGGAAAGGGGGATGTGATTAAAAAAATTGGGTTCAATTTTTCTCATTTGAAATTTCATAAATAAAAAAGAAAATTTCTTCAAACATTTTTATGCCCCACCTACGATAGTAGAGGGGCATTATGTTTTCTGGTCTGTGCATTCGTCCGTCCATCTGTCCGTTCGTTCGTCCGTCCGTTCGTCCGTCCGTCTGTCCCGCTTCAGGTTAAAGTTTTTGGTCAAGGTAGTTTTTGATGAAGTTTAAGTCTAATCGACTTCAAACTTAGTACACATGTCCCCTATGATATGATCTTTCTAATTTTAATGCCAAATTAGAGTTTTTACCCCAATTTCACGGTCCACTGAACATGGAAAATGATAGTGTGAGTGGGGCATTCGTGTACTGAGGACACATTCTTGTTTTGAGAGGATTAATATTCAACAGCATAGTGAATTGCTCTAAGAGAAAACAAAAATTTTAAGTTCATTAGAACACATTCATTCTGTGTCAGAAACCTATGCTGTGTCAACTATTTAATCACAATCCAAATTTAGAGCTGAATCCAGCTTGAATGTTGTGTCCATACTTGCCCCAACCGTTCAGGGTTCAACCTCTGCGGTCGTATAAAGCTACGCCCTGCGGAGCATCTGGTTGTGTTTTGGTCTGTTTTTCTCATACCATATGCAATAGGTCTACTATATTTGTTGTATGGAATGATTGTTAAGTGTACATGTCTAGCGGGCAGATGTCATGTGACCTTGACCTCATTTTTATGGTTCAGTGGTCAAAGTTAAGTTTTTGAGTTTTGGTCTTTTTATCTAAGGCTATATGCCAATGGTCAACTATATTTGGTGTATGGAAATATTTTATGATCTTTATGTCAGTCGAGCAGGTTTTTTTAACCGTGACCTCATTTTCACGGTTCATTGCACAGTGTTAAGTTTTTGTGTTTTGGTCTATTTTTCTTAAACTATAAGTAATGTGTCAACTATATAATTATGTTGTATAGAAGCAATGTTAGCTGTACCTGTCTGCCTGGCATGGTTCATCTGACCTGGACCTCTTTTTCAAGGTTCATGGGTCTTTGTTTAGTTATCTTGGTTAATATTAAGTTTATGTGACAGTTGTAATAAAGCTTAGCTTTATACTTAGGACTATCAACATAATATCAATGATTAGTATAGAAGGCGAGACATTTCAGCGTGTGCACTCTTGTTGATTATAGGCCCAGTTGTCAAGTTGGTCCAAATCGGGGTCTAAAATTAAACTTTGTTTGATTTCAACAAAAATTGAATATATGGGGTTCTTTGATATATGCTGAATCTAACCATGTATTTAGATTTTGGATATTGGACCATAACAGGTAAATGTCCAATTTAAAATTTTTAAGTTTTTAAGTTTAAGTTCTTAGACCATATTCATTCTGTGTCAGAAACCTATGTTGTGTCAACTATTTAATCACAATCAAAATTCAGAGCTGTATCAAGCTTCAGGTTAATTTTTGGTTGAGGTAGTTTTTGATCAAATTGAATTCCAATCAACTTGAAACTTAGTACAATGTTCCTTATGATATGATCTTTCTTAGTTTAATGCCAAATTATAGTTTTTACCCCATTGAACATAGAAAATGATAGTGCGGGGCATCCATGTAATAGGGACACATTCTTGTGTGTAAGTGTCTTGGGAATAATGTTGTATTATATTTATATCAAAGAAGTTACAGATAGGTTCAAATTTTGTTCAGGTTGAGGTATTATTGTGGCTGTTGATCAAATTTGAGTGAGTGGTTTTTTTTTAAAGGTTGAGCATTTTTTGGTGGCAATTGTAGCTTCAGGATATTGAAAATTACTTGAAAATATTAGTACAATGTATCAACAGAAACTGAAATGTTAAAATTTTAACCAAAGTTGACATAAATGATTCTTTGTTTGTGTAGATTTTAGTTTGAGAGTTATATTCCCATCTAGCAATCACAATAATAGAAATCAGGTGTAATCACATAATACGTAAGATTCAGATTATCCGTTCCGTATTTGAGGTTACCGTTAGTCTCGCCCTAGTGATAACGTTTACTGCGAGATTTTGCGTTATTATGGGCATGTTTTGTGTCAAAACACATGTATAAAATGTACGTCATGTAAAATTATTATGATAGTTTTTGAGCGGTAAAGCTTCGAAAAGAAGCATGGTGAATTTTCACTGCATAGCGGAGGGTTGCTCCAACGATTCACGAAAGAAACATAATGCTGTAAAGTATCCTGATATGATTTTAAATGGATGTATCGTCGACTTTCATGTACTTCCTTCAGTCATAAAGAATCCTAAACTAAGGAAGCTCTGGTTGTCTCAGATAAGAAGGGAAGGGTTTAATCCCGACCCAAATTGTCACTGGCATGCACTTTGCTCCCGTCATTTTATTGAAGGAAGACCTACGAAGGAAAATGCAGTCCCAACCCTATTTGCCTACAACAACTACAAAACTGGAACACCAAGAGACACCAAGAACAGTACCTTACGTCCCATTGAACAATTGATATTGACAACACAGTAAGTAACAAATAGTTGAAATTAGTGTCCTCTTCCTTTTTCATTCTTCAATATATTTTTGTCTTGTTTGCCTATTATGATGAAACAGTAAAAGAAAATTGTGTGTGTTGGGGGGGGGGGGGGGGTAGAAAACAGATGTTTGTCCCTTTTATCTGTTTATAAGAGGCGGAAATTACCCCTCTTATGTCTACGAGGCTCCAAGATAATAAGCTTTGACAACTTAAAAAAAAGTTTTCATGTTTACGAACAGTGTTTTTTAAATATTGGACTGTATGCACATGAAGATATATATTTATTTTTTTAATATATTTTACAGACCAGCAAACATTGTTACAGTTTCACAACTGCCAAAAGTACCAAGACAAAAGAAATACATACCAGATATTCCAGGTAATTTTAAGTACAACTAATAAAAAATGATGTCATGACTAAATAGTCAGTGTGCCACCATGGTACTGTTAAATCAGAGGGAGCTACATGTACATGTAACTGAACCAAGGAACATAGGGGTCAGTCTATTGTATGACTGCATGTTCTGATAGGCATATATATATATATTTATAGTTAAAATGCATGGATGGTTTTCATAATTTAATTTAACAATAACAATTGTGATTAATCAGTCAATGACCACATAAAATCAATTAGTAAACAATGCTTAATAACAATTATAATATAATTCTAATTAAAATACAAATATAAAAGTCATACATTAAATTTTAAACAATTTATCTTCACAATTTCAAGATAAAATAATTGCCAATATTATTTTATCACAAAATAAACTAAACTTCAAAAACAAAATTTAAAAAGTATTTTGCAAAGATAAATATGAGTCTCAGATTAATTTTGTCTGCACACTACATGTACACCATCAACTGGTATACTGGTGGACAGTCTTAAAGGTCCAGTAGAAAAGATATGTGTTCTGAGAGTTATGGCTCTTAAACATATGGTTCTAGTTCCCATTTATAAAATGATTACCTGCATTTTTGTACTTCAACTTTCTAAATTACATGCACATTTCGTACGTTTAATTCTTTTAAATCAAACAGTCTATGATCCTGACTGATGTACATTGTAGTCAAATAATTCTAATTTAAATAGTACATATTTACTTACTTTCAGTAATTTCCTACATTGAAAAGCCAAGTTTGGACCACACTTATTGCACTAGCACTGAAGTTAGTGAAGATGTCTCCATTGAGGAAAAATGTGTAATGTTAATTGAAAATAGCAACACCTTAGAGGTACGACATTAATTGGGATTTTATTTGATATTGAAAATTCCTCCATTGGATATAAGAGTCAAAAGCCATGTAAAAGATATTTTTTAATCTTATGAACTATAGAAATAATATGTATTTCAATCAAAAATTGATTCGTTTTAATTTATTAGTTGGCAGTTCATACATCAAAAATTATATAATGTAAGAAGCAAGGTGCTTTTATATTCAAATTAATACATCAATATTAAATATGATCTATTCAAACATTTTACTAAATATATATTTACTTTTAAAATTTGTAATCCAACTTGAACATGTTGAAATATAGTATTACATGTAAATGTTTTTTTTTAGTCATTATACCATATAACTGTATTTCATTCTGAACATGCATGAAATATTTGCCACTGAAAGTTTAGCAACCAAAAATCAATCAATCATACAACTGTATTGTTTTATTGTTACCAACTTGACTTAAGTAAACAAAAAATACAAAAACAATATCATAAATTGTTTGCATTGATTTATGTATTTATAATTATTACTTTTTTTCACAGCAAAAATGTCAAAGATATGAGACAGATAATAACCAGCTACGGAAGCAAGTTAAATTGCTACAAGTTGAACTACATGCTACCAAAGAGGAAAATAAAGTTTTAAATGAGAAGTTTAATAATACAGATGAACTGCTAAAGGACAAACTCGTTGAAAAGTTGACTAAATCCAATAGTAATGTTAAATGTTTTCTTGGACTGCCAAGTATTTCAATGCTTTTTGGAATTTTTAAATTATTAGAAGGACATGCTTCAAAAATGAAATACTGGATGGGTCCCGACTCAAGTGACGGTAAAAGATGGCAAGTAAATAATAAGAAAAAACCTGGTGCTTCAAGGAAGTTGACTTTTTTTGAAGAATTTGTTATAACTCTTTTGAGGTTGAGGCTAGGACTAAACACATATGTGTTGTCTCTTTTGTTTGGTGTTTCACAGTCAACAATTAGCAGGGTTTTCACGACTTGGATATCTTTAATGGCACAATGTTTAGGACCACTTATTAAATGGCCATCTAAGGAAAAGATTAAAAAACATATGCCTCTATCATTTCGTAGAAAATATCCTAACACTCGTGTAATCATCGATGCTACTGAATTTTATGTGCAGAGACCAAGAAACCCAACAGCACAGTCAAAAACGTGGTCAAATTACAAGTCAAAGAACACTTTTAAAACGCTTGTAGGTATAACACCAAATGGAGCTTTTTCGTTTATATCTGACTTATGGACTGGTAACATTTCTGATAGGAGCATTACTGAAAGAAGTGGATTCATTGATCTGATTGAAAAGGGGGATCATGTAATGGCTGACAGAGGTTTTTTAATCAAAGACTTATTATTATCAAAAGGTGCCACCTTAAATATGCCACCATTTACCAGACCATGTAAACATGGAAAAGGACGATGTCTTACGGCAAAGGAGATTAAGGAATCAAAATCCATAGCCTCTTTGAGAATACATGTAGAAAGATCAATCCAGAGACTGAAATCTTATAAATTCTTAAGTGGTGTTATGCCAATAAATTCACTTTCTGTTGCTAATCAGGCTCTTAAGGTTGCAGGATTTTTTTGTAACCTGATGAAACCATTAGTTCAAAAGTTATAAAAACTTGTTTTGTTTAATAAATCATTTGAAATTTATTTGACATATATATTAATTAAAGGAGCAATGATTGGCAATTTTTTATCCAGTGTTTCTTTTTTTCTTTTATGATTCATGTTAATACTAAAAATTATATTCCTTGATTAAAAAAAATCAGCAGCTTAATAAGAGAATTATTCTGTTCTAAAATTTTCTTTCAAAAACCGATAAGTAGTGGAAATATGGCTTTATCATGTATTCAAAATTACAAAACTAACAGATGTACACGTCTATGCACAATAGTAGGTTATCTCCCATTTGAAAGAGTTGTCTTTTCTAAATTTAGAAGAATAGAGACTATTTACATTATCAGCTGATAATGTTTTAAATAATGAAAGCGACATATATCATAAGTTGTCTTAACATAAAAGATGATATTTATTATGTTTAATATTGTTTATTTTAGTTATGTTTAATCAAATTAAATTATATAACCAAACTTTATCACTGTTTTATATTGTGAATTGTAATGAACTTCAAACAAAGTATTCAACTGGTACATGTATGTGTAATTCTGACTCTATACTAGCAGAATTTTTGGTAGAACATATGAACTGTAGAATGATGCAAGTTTTGGAAAAACATTAGACCAAAATTGTTCATCAAATGGTATTCTCTCATGATGTACACCTTTAAAAGTAAATAATACAAAATCACACCATTTTCGTTTAGTAACTGCAAGCTGACATTGAATTTGACAGTAATACGGAGATGTGTCATTTCTCTTCATAAGTGGAGTATCATTTTCTATGTGAAAGTTTGTTTTGTCTAAACAAGCAGCATTGATTGGTGTTTCTTCTGAAAATTTATATGGACATTTTATTTCCAAACAACCTTGTCCACAGCATTTACACTCTAATAACCCATCAGGAGAGCAACCTAAGTAAGGACTGTTGTTGTCAATTACAAACCCAGATAATTTACATTCTAAATTATCATGCAAATTTTTTTTGTCATGAAGATAAGACTCTCTAGCAACATGTTCAAATTTTTTTCCATGTCTTAAAGCAGGCAAGTCTGAATTAACACTGTTTGTAAGACCTAAAATGAGTTTGACTAGATGGCCATCAGGGTTTCTTCCTGAAAAATGAAGACAACTATATAAAATGGAAGCTGTTATTCTGCCATGTCTCTGATAAAACCACAAATCACTATCACTCTGACTGATAGTCTTTTCGAATATATCAGTGAAATAATTATCAGGGATATTTCTATGTATGTGCTCAATAAAAGATTCAAGTGAATCATCTGACGAATCATCATTATTAAATTGTGTTGCTAGATCTAGTATGTTGACAGGCAAACACTCAAAATCATACTCCGAACCAGAGCTATCTGACAGAACATATGCTGCGCATGCTGGTAAGTTTTCTGATTTTATTAACCGAAGCATTTCTTTTTCTACAGCATGTGGTGTCATGTTATGACAAGAAGGCCTATAATGGTCACTTGTTGGTTTGATTGGTGGTTGTCCTGTAGGCTCACTCCTCAGGTCTAAAGAGGTTATTTTTACTGGAGCTGATGTTCTGACTGGGTTAACCCATTTAGCAGCCTTGTCAGTAACAGAAATAACCGATCTATCGGACAAATCCTGACAAAATCTTTGCATCCCGAACAGGAGTGCTGCCACGTGCTTACATGTTCCATCACCACTGTAAAATAATTATATACACTGAAGTATTCATTTTTTAGAAGTGCTCGAGGGATTAAACAATTTCAAAAAACAATGTTACCCTATATTTAAAAAATAAAAACAAAAAGTTGCTTGAAAAAAAAAATCTTTTGTCTCTGAAAAATCAACATTGACTATCCCCGCTTGTTTGCATCTCTTTTTTGAAGGTGATAATTCTGAGAGAGAAAAAAATGGAAATTAATTTTATGTGCCCTTTACAGTAATTTGGAGTGAACTGATAATATGGTATTCCATGTAGGTTAAAAATCAAAAACAGATGACATAATAAAAATACACATTTTTTTTGGCAATTCTTGATGAGATTATTCATCTTTTTTAATCTTTATTTTATTTTTCTCGCTCATTACTTTCATTTTTGTCTTAAACAGATATGGCTAATCAGAATTCTACAATTACATGTACTTGATAACTGTATTCTTGATATTATTATTCTTTTCTGTTTTCAACATACTTTTTAACCAATCTATTCATTATTTTCTTGCGTTATTCTTTATATTTTAACACCCCATTATTCTCTATTCTGTAAACCCCATCGGCACCCACACCCTCGGACTCGGATTATTCATGTAAGAACTTACGCCACACATGTACATTCTGCTGAATGTATTGACCCATCAAATAGGAACACTATCCAAACTTCGTACGGGTCAGCAGACTGTCTCTCTTCTGGTACACATGCTGCTTTTACATAGTGTATATCGCTGTGAAATTTTGACTGCCTAACATCACGGATATGTCCATTAGAATGAAGACGGTAACTGTTGTCATTTTTATAGCCTTTCAAACGTTCATTTGTCCAGTTACAAATGTTTTTTAAATAATGATTAACATCAAACGCTTCAATTATTGGAATTGTATTTAAATCATCAGACCAATCAATAACAGTCTTGGGATGCGGCAACTCGACACCATCTACAGTTCGCCGTATTTTATTTGCGAATATGTAATTATCGGGTTCAAAGGCGGGAATCTTTTGTAATTCCGCTTCTTCAGCTAGTTCAACTAATTTACTCTTTTTATAACCCGTTGTTTTAACACCTCTGTTTTTCAAGAACTGTTTGATTTCCGGGACGTTTTTATTCTTAAAATCAGAGTCCATTGTAGTCAATGTAAACAAATAGTTGCCCCGACGTCACACGACTTACGTACCTTCATGTACAAAAGAGTTCTTGACGTTCGGTAATCTGAATCTTACGTATTGTTAATTGTTTTTTTGCAATTGCCATATTTCTTAAAATTATCAGCAACATAAAATGTAAGAATTTTATCAAAGGGAAGTAATTCCAGTATCTTTATTTTACAGGCAAGGACAGGAAGTTTAGCAATAGAAGATATGGAAGGTGGAACATTTACAATTAGTAATGGTGGTGTATTTGGTTCTCTGTTTGGAACACCTATAATTAATCCACCACAATCAGCTATTTTAGGAATGCATGCTATAAATGATAAACCTGTCGCAATTAATGGAAAGGTAATATGCTACATTTAACTTTTATGTTGCATGCAATATTTAATGATAAATTACCAGGTAACATTCAGCTATAAGTTAGTCTTGGCTTTGACATTGTCAATCATGCCGTTTTTGGAACACTGGCAGTTAGACATGTTAAAGCTTTTGCTCCTATCATTAACACAAGTAATTTGCACAGTATTAAAATTCTCTGTACCTGATTTTGCCCCCCCAAAAAAATCTTAGTTTTGCAGTTCCAGGGGCGGACCCAGCCATTTTTAAAAGTGGGGTTCCCAATCCAGGACGGGGGGGGGGTTCAACTATACGTCCCCATTCAAATTAATTGATCGTCCCCCCAAAAAAGAGGGGTTTCCAACTCCTGGAACCCTCCCCCTGGATCCGCCACTGAGTTCTCATACTATAATGCCAACAAGAATCACATTACTCTGGCATTATTTGATCAGGCCAGAATTTCCTATCATGTCTATTATTCAAACATTATTTAATTGTTATGCATGTAATATCCATTGGTAAAAGGTGGGCAGTGGGAACAAATTACAAAAAAGCAGGATTAGGGAAAAAAACACCCTGTATCCCTCCCCCCTTTTATATTTTCATAGTCTAGATAAATCAAAATGGTCAATGGTAATATATGAATGAAATCATTAGATAGTTCAGTAATGAGTTAACATTGTGACAGTATATAGGAAAAAAAATAGTATATTTATTTACATTTTGATCAGAGGGACAAAAATCCCTTTAATTTTGGCTAACTATGACATAAACTGGTCACTTAAAGTGATTAAAAAGAAATCTATTATCTATAAATAGAATCATACAAAAATCAACATAAACAAATAATTGTGATCTTGCTTTAATTTTTACAGGTTGAAATTCGACCGATTATGGTTGTAGCCTTGACTTACGATCATCGACTTATTGATGGCAGAGAAGCTGTTACTTTCCTGAAGAAAATCAAATCAGCAGTTGAAGATCCCAGAGTGATATTGTTAGACATATAATATAAACATTAAATTATATATTTTATTTATTAAATGATTAAGGTATTAACTCCTTGATGTGGTGCATATAATAGTAATTTGAAAACTAAATCTTCTTTAATGAAAAACAGATCTGAAAATATTGGACATGTTTATTATTAGAACAACAGGTATATATCAGACATCAGGAAAACATTTATGCATTTGTAGTTCTTTTATTATTAATAAGCAAATTGGCATTGTCACTTATCCTATCAACAAGACTTCATAGTTATTATGTAAAATGGATATTTTTCTGTTCTACTGTCCAATTGAGTTTTGTAAAAAAAAAAAAAAATGGTAATAAAGATATATGCTGTGTTGTACATTTATTTAGGTCTGTCTTTTATATCACAACTTTCTCAATTAGACAATTTCATTCTAAACCACTAGAAGAAGTGATATATAGTTCCTTGTAGACTTTTGTCTTATTAGTTTCCTACCAATGAAGTTGAAGAGGACTTTAGGTTTGAACTCTGTCTGTCAGGCCATCTATCATTCAGTCCAGCAAATCAGTTTCCACACTTTTTTAGCTCACCTGGCCTAAAAGGCCAAGTGAGCTTTTCTCATCACTTGGCGTCCGGCGTCGTAGTTAACTTTTACAAAAATCTTCTACTCTGAAACTACTGGGCCAAATTAAACCAAACTTGGCCACAATCATCAATAAGGTATCTAGTTTAAAAAATGTGTCCGGTGACCCGGCCAACCATCCAAGATTGCCGCCATGGCTAAAAATAGAACATAGGGGTAAAATGCAGTTTTTGTCTTATAACTCAAAAACCAAAGCATTTAGAGCAAATCTGACATGGGGTCGAATTGTTAAACAGGTGAAGATCTATCTGCCCTGAAACTTTTCAGATGAATCGGATTGCTGCCCCTGAATTAGTAATTTTAAGGAAATTTTGCTCTTTTTGGTTATTATCTTGAATATTATTATAGATAGAGATAAACAGTAAACAGCAATAATGTTCAGAAAAGTAAGATTTACAAATAAGTCAACATGACTGAAATGGTCAGTTGACCCCTTTAGGAGTTATTGCCCTTTATAGTCAATTTTTAACCATTTTTCGTAAATCTTAGTAATATTTTACAAAAATCTTCTCCTCTGAAACTACTGGGCCAAATTAATCCAAACTTGGCCACAATCATCTTTTGGGTTAGTAGTTTGAAAAATGTGTCCGGTGACCCGGCCATCAAACCAAGATGGCAGCCATGGCTAAAAATAGAACATGGGGTAAAATGCAGTTTTTGGCTGATAACTCAAAACCCAAAGCATTTAGAGCAAATCTGACATGGGGTAGAAATGTTAAACAGGTGAAGATCTATCTGCCCTGAAATTTTCAGATGAATCGGATAACTTGTTGTTGGGTTGCTGCCCCTGAATTAGTAATTTTAGGAAATTTTGCTGTTTTTAGCTCACCTGGCCCGAAGGGCCAAGTGAGCTTTTCCCATCACTTTGCGTCCGGCGTCCAGCGTCGTCGTCCGGCGTCGTTAACTTTTACAACAATCTTCTCCTCTGAAACTGCTGGGCCAAATTAAACCAAACTTGGCCACAATCATCATTGGGGTATCTAGTTAAAAAATGTGTGGCGTGACCCCGCCTACCAACCAAGATGGCCACCATGGCTAAAAATAGAACATAGGGGTAAAATGCAGTTTTTGGCTTATAACTCAAAAACCAAAGCATTTAGAGCAAATCTGACAGGGGTTAAATTGTTTATCAGGTCAAAATCTATCTGCCCTGAAACTTTCAGATGAATCAGACAACCTGTTGTTGGGTTGCTGCCCCTGAATTGGTAATTTTAAGAAATTTTTGCTGTTTTTGGTTATTATCTTGAATATTATTATAGATAAAGATAAACTGTAAACAGCAATAATGTTCAGCAAAGTAAGATTTACAAATAAGTCAACATGACCGAAATGGTCAGTTGACCAATTTAGGAGTTATTGCCCTTTATAGTCAATTTTTAACCATTTTTCGTAAATCTTAGTAATCTTTTACAAAAATCTTCTCCTCTGAAACTACTGGGCCAAATTAATCCAGACTTGGCCACAATCATCATTGGGGTATCTAGTTTAAAAAATGTGTCCGGTGACCCGGCCAACTAACCAAGATGGCCGCCACGCCTAAAAATAGAACATAGGGGTAAAATGCAGTTTTTGGCTTATAACTCAAAAACCAAAGCATTTAGAGCAAATCTGACGTGGGTATAAAAATTTATCAGGTCAACATCTATCTGCCCTGAAATTTTCAAATGAATCAGACATTCTGTTGTTGGGTTGCTGCCCCTGAATTGATAATTTTAAGGAAATTTTGCTGTTTTTGGTTATTATCTTGAATATTATTATAGATAGAGATAAACTGTAAACAGCAATAATGTACAGCAAAGTAAGACCTAAAAAGAAGTCAACATGACCAAAATGGTCAATTGACCCCTAAGGAGTTATTGCCCTTTATATAATCATTTTTTTTTAACAATTTTCACAAAATTTGTAAAATTTTACTAACATTTTCCACTGTAACTACTGGGTCAAGTTCATTATAGATATAGAGATACTTGTAAGCAGCAAGAATGTTCAGTAAAGTAAGATCTACAAACACATCACCATCACCAAACCACAATTTTGTCTTGAATCCATCTGTGTCCTTTGTTTAGTATTCACATAGACCAAGGTGAGCAACACAGGCTCTTTAGAGCCTCTAGTTGGTTATTATCTTGAATATTATTATAGATAGAGATAAATAGTAAACAGCAATAATGTTCAGAAAAGTAAGATTTACAAATAAGTCAACATGACTGAAATGGTCAGTTGACCCCTTTAGGAGTTATTGCCCTTTATAGTCAATTTTTAATCATTTTTCGTAAATCTTAGTAATATTTTACAAAAATCTTCTCCTCTGAAACTACTGGGCCAAATTAATCCAAACTTGGCCACAATCATCTTTTGGGTTAGAAGATTGAAAAATGTGTCCGGTGACCCGGCCATCAAACCAAGATGGCCACCATGGCTAAAAATAGAACATGGGGTAAAATGCAGTTTTTGGCTGATAACTCAAAACCCCAAAGCATTCAGAGCAAATCTGACATGGGGTAAAATTGTTTATCAGATCAAGATCTCTCTGCCCTGAAATTTTCAGATGAATCGGACATTCCGTTGTTGGGTTGCTGCCCCTGAATTAGTAATTTTAAGGAAATTTTGCTCTTTTTGGTTATTATCTTGAATATTATTATAGATAGAGATAAACTATAAACAGCAATAATGTTCAGCAAAGTAAGATTTACAAATAAGTCAACATGACTGAAATGGTCAGTTGACCCCTTTAGGAGTTATTGCCCTTTATAGTCAATTTTTAACCGGATTTTTGTGACAAAAATGTCGGTTATTGCTTTGGGGATGTACGGCGGGCGGCAATCAAATGTTGTCCGTGCATTTACTCATGAACCGTTCAACCAAAGCTTTTAAAATTTTAATATGTTGTTACTGACAACTAAATGAAGGTCAAGTTCAATAATGGCGATTTTGACTTTTATCGTTCAGGAGTTATGGTTCTTGAAAGATTGAAAAATGGAGGTTCCAGTCGTGTCCGTGCATTTACGCATGAACTGTTCTACCAAAGCTTCCCAAATTTTAATATGTTGTTACCGATGACAAAATGGAGGTCAAGTTTAATAATGACGATTTTGACTTTTACCATTCAGGAGTTATGGTTCTTTAAAGATTGAAAAATGGAGTTTCCAGTCGTGTCCGTGCATTTCCGCATGAACTGTTCTACCAAAGCTTCCCAAATTTTAATATATTGTTACTGATGACAAAATGAAGGTCAAGGACAATAATGACGATTTTGACTTTTACCGTTCAGGAGTTATGGTTCTTGAAAGATTGAAAAATTGTGTTTCCAGTCGTGTCCGTGCATTTTCTCATAAACCATTCAACCAAAGCTTTTGAAATTTTTATATGTTGTTACTGATGACAAAATAGAGGTCAAGTTCAATAATGACGATTTTGACTTTTACCATTCAGGAGTTATGGTTCTTGAAAGATCGTAAAATGGTGTTTCCATTCATGTTGTTGCATTTACTAATGAACCATTCAATCTAAACTTTTCAAATTTTAATATGTTGATACTGACTACAAAATGGAGGTCAAATTTGATATTGACAATTTTCACTTTCAGCATATATCAGTTATGGTTCTTGTGATATTGCCAGGACACAAATAAATGTTAATAAATCCAGTTTGCTGTCGTTGTGACAGCCTCTTGTTAACCATTTTTCGTAAATCTTAGTAATCTTTTACAAAAATCTTCTCCTCTGAAACTACTTGGCCAAATTAATCCAAACTTGGCCACAATCATCTTTTGGGTTAGTAGTTTAAAAATGTGTCCGGTGACCCGGCCATCCAACCAAGATGGCCGCCATGGCTAAAAACAGAACATGGGGTAAAATGCAGTTTTTGGCTTATAACTCAAAACCCAAAGCATTTAGAGCAAATCTGACATGGGGTAAAATTGTTTATCAGGTCAACATTTATCTGCTCTGAAATTTTTAGATGAATCGGACAACCTGTTGTTGGGTTGCTGACCCTGAATTGTTAGTTTTAAGGAAATTTTGCTGTTTTTGGTCATTATCTTGAATATTATTATTGATAGAGATAAACTGTAAACAACAATAATGTTCAGCAAAGTAAGATTTACAAATAAGTCAACATGACCGAAATGGTCAATTGCCCCCCTTAGGAGTTATTGTTCTTTATAGTCAATTTTTAACAATTTTCATAAAATTTGCAAATTTTTACTAACATTTTCCACTGAAACTAATGGGCCAAGTTCATTATAGATAGAGATAATTTTAAGCAGCAAGAATGTTCAGTAAAGTAAGATGTACAAACACATCACCATCACCAAAACACAATTTTGTCATGAATCCATCTGATTCCTTTAATATTCACATATACCAAGGTGAGCAACACAGGCTCTTTAGAGCCTCTAGTTTCTTCATGCTTAAAGATATTCATTTGATATTTGGTGTATTGTTTTATCATGACAATTTACACATGAAGTTCTAATTTTGTTCTGGTCGGATGAATTTGTGCAGAGTTATGGTCCTTGGACTTAGAAAATTCACTAAAATAATCAGTTTTCCTCACTATTTTGGTCATATTGATTTGATAATTGGTATATTGTTTTATCATGGCAGGTTACAGTTTAAGTTTGAGTTATGGTCCTTAGGCTTAAGAAATTCACGCAAATAATCAGTTTTCCACACTTTTTTTCGTCATGGTTGAAGATATCGACTTTGTATTTGTTATGTAGTTTACACCATCACAAATTGGATTTTTATTCCAATACAATAAATATTTAACTGTAGGGTACTCATAGAATGCTTGTTTCAGATTTAGTAAGGCAGAGTAATGACATTTGTGATGTATTATATTTTAATGGAAAAGTGCATATAGATAACTATAAACTTGAAATGTCTATGTAAAATCAAAGTCATAATAAACATTGTTTTGAAATTTTTGAAAAATTGGGTATGATCCTGGAAAAAAATATTGATTTGCAATCCAAAGATTTACAATAATTGTAACTTACTAGTCATTTAACCTCCCTTAAATGCACCATATATTTTGATTGCAATAGTATTAATTTGGTAATTTATAAGGTCTTATTCTATCCACTTGGAAACCTATGATCAGAATCACCTGGTATGTTGGTCTGTCAGAGGAACATTTTAGCAAAAGTGACCAGGAGAGCTGTAGTATTCATTTGGTATCTGTTGTTTATACATATTATCATCTATTTCTAACATACCTTCTGTAAATTCAGAAATTATTGCTGTCATATGATATTGTGATTGTTCACCAAAAGACACAAATCTGTATTTTATTATTGAGACTTGAGGAAATGTTGCGTGTAAATGATTCTATCAAAATAAAAAATGTCAGTTTTGTTATATGACATTATTTTGACATCTAGCTCGATAAATTATTCGGACTTGAGAAAATGCTGCATCAAAACGATTCTATCAAATTAAAAATGTTATTTTTGTCGAGCCTTCGACTTTAGTCGAAAAAGCGAGACTAAGCGATCCTACATTCCGTCGTCGTCGGAGTCGTCGTCGTCGGCGGCGTCCACAAATATTCACTCTGTGGTTAAAGTTTTTGAAATTTTAATAACTTTCCTAAACTATACTGAATTTCTACCAAACTTGGACAGAAGCTTGTTTATGATCATAAGAAAGTATCCAGAAGTAAATTTTGTAAAAATAAAATTCCATTTTTTCCGTATTTTACTTATAAATGGACTTAGTTTTTCTGCGAGGAAACATTACATTCACTCTGTGGTTAAAGTTTTTAAAATTTTAATAACTTTCATAAACTATCCTTGATTTGTACCAAACTTGGACAGAAGCTTGTTTATGATCATAAGATAGTAGCAAGAAGAAAATTTTGTAAAAATAAATTTCCACTTTTCCGTATTTTACTTATAAATGGACTTAGTTTTTTTGCTAGAAACAAAACATTCACTCTGTGGTTTAAGTTTTTAAAATTTTTATAATGTTCTTAAACTATCCTGGATTTCTAGCAAACTTAGACAAAAGCTTATTTCCGATCATAAGATATTATTCAGAAGTAAATTTTGTAAAAAAAAAATTCACTTTTTCCGTATTTTACTTATAAATGGACTTGGTTTTTCTTCCAGTTAACATCACATACAGTCTGCAGTTAAAGTTTATAAAACATTTATTAGATTCATAAACTATCCTGGATTTTTTTACCAAACTTGGAAGCTTCTTTCAATCAAAAGACAGTATCGTGAGGGAAATTTTTATTGATGTTTTTCCTCATTTTGTTGAGTCTGCGATTAACAGAAAAAGTAGGCGAGACACCGGGTTCCGTGGAACCCTTACGAATTTTTCATTTAGCAATGTCTATCTTATTCAATTATTGAGACGAGAAAATGCTGCATCTAAATAAAAAATGTCAGTTTTGATTTTTGCGACATCTATCTAGTTGCAATAAAAAATCATTGTAAATTTTATGGGATAACCGTATATGGAGGATCTTTTAATGAAATTTCCAACCAGATGAAAAATACGGCTGCAACTGCAATAGAATCTTTCTGTAAGATGAATGCTCCAAATTCTTTTAAAGCTAAAAGTCAAAATGTTTTGAACTATATATAGGAGATTGAAAGAATCTTTACACCTTGTACTCAATTAATATTGATCACAGTGGCAAACAGCAGCATTGATGGTGCATTGTTTCTGTTTAAATCCTGGAAATTTTTCCTTTTTGGAAAAGGGTTGGGGGGGGGGGGAATTGGCAGAAAATGCAATCAATATCCTATGGTACTGATTTGATATTCAAATCTTCCAAGGTTTCCATGCTTATTTTCAAAAATATATCCATGAAATAAAAGTTCAGATATTCAAGTTACAGAATAATGTTATACTTTTCGAGAAAATTGCATAACTTGTGCAAAGTGCAGGAATCTAACATCGGTTCTAAAAATATTCTTTGTTTATAAAGACTTGTGCCCTAGGCCAATGGCATGTGTTTTTTTTTTTTTTTTTATAGTTATGTGATCTGAGAGATATATTTGTGAGTTTTCTAACAAATGTACGGGCCACTAAATTGTGGAAAGATGGCACTTCTTCCTGTTCAAAATTGTAAACAGAGGTCCTAACCTTACTAATTTTCTTTTTCTTCGAAGTGGTTTCATGGAATTTTTATTGGTATGAAGTCGTCATCGTCCGAAGACAGATGGTTTCCGGATAACAACTTTAGTATAAGTAAATAGAAATCAATAAAATATTAACACAATGTTTATACAAAAGAAAGCTTGGGATTGATATTGGGGATTATGGTCCTTAAGGTTTAGGAATAAGGGCCAAAAACAAGCAATTATCTAGTGTCAGTACAAAAAGTTGTGTATAAGTATTTCAATTGTTCTGAAATTGTACCACAATGTTTAATACAATAAGTAGAAGGTTAGGATATATTTTGTGGGTTATGGGGCAGACAGTCTATGAATAAAGGGACAAAACAAGCATTTTTTAGTTTCAAGACAATAAATTGGAGTTATCCTTCTTTGTCAGAATGATTGTTGAATCGCCTAAAACCAATGCTTTATGAAATCTTCTTTGAAAATTGAAGTTATCTTTCTTTGTCCAGAATAGTAGTTGAATCAACTTAAATCATTGCTATATACAATATACACTGCAATATGAAACTTTACTACCAACTGATAAATTAAAGCAGTCTTTACCATTCAGTGATTACAAGCACTTTGATTACCATTCCCCTTTACAAATGGAAAAATTGAAGAATTTTTTAGTTGCTGTTCTCTTAACTTAAGTTTGTCTCAACTAAGTTTAATGAAATGTGTATATAATGCTTATTACCTCTAAACTCAGTTTAAGTTCAATTTTTGGTAGCTTCACTTTTACAGTTCTTGAGTTATGCCCCTTTATAACGTTATATGCTAGTGGGGGCATAATCTGTGTCCCTTTGGACACATTCCCCATTTATTTTCTTAGAAGTTACTATTAATTAATATTAATTTTAACCATGACTGTATGACATTTTATATTTTAATATTTTATGATGTATTTAAATGAGTAGTTATTGTTGCAAAGTCCATTAAAAATTTGAATTGAGATATTTTTTGGAATAAGGGAAAAGGGGGGTGTTAAATTTTTCTCATTTCAGATTTCAGAAATTAAAAAGAACATCTCTTCAAATATTTTTTGTTGTTGAGAGGATAAATATTCAACAGCATAGTGAATTGCTCCAAAGCAAAAAAAAAATTTTAAGTTCATTAGACCACATTCATTCTGTGTCAGAAACCTATGCTGAGTCAACTATTTAATCACAATCCAAATTCAGAGCTGTATCCAGCTTGAATGTTGTGTCCATACTAGCCCAACGGTTCAGAGTTCGAACTCTGAGGTCATATAAAGCTGCGCCCTGCAGAGCATCTGGTTATTTTTTTTTATGGAAAAAGAAGAGTCTACAGCTTCATTATATGACTTCTTTTTAAAATTATGTTCTCACTGGAAAATGTTGAGAGGGATATAAAAATACCAGGCTGAATCCACTCGGTCTTGTTTTTATGAAACTTCTATCGTAGATTTATATCAGCAGTAAGGTTTGATTATCTATTTTTTTTTTAAAGAAATGTGCCCCTTGGAAACATTAATTATATTGAAAATTGCATCGCTAGAACTCTCATGTGTACAATTCTTGACAGATTCCTGTGTATTGTGGATAGATAAAATATTTGCAATGTGGTAGACATTGGAATTCTGTTCTTTTATTAAAGTCTGTTTCTCTCTTCCTCTAATAATTTTCGAGATGAAATGAAATAATTTTAAAAATGGTAAAATGCATCATTCATGGGCAATAACTCCTAATATGTTGTCTGATAGATCTCAGCATTTTGACCATTTTAGCCACTGTCTAGTAGTTTTAAGATATATAAACAAAAAGTGTGTTTTATACCTATGTTCTATTTTAGCCATTTTGGTTGGTAAGGAGGGTACATTGTCCGAAGATATATGGTTTCCAGATACTAGTTATAACTTTAGTATAAGTAAAAAGAAATCAATAAAATTTTAACACAAGGTTTATAACCACTAAAGGAAGGTTGGGATTGATTTTGGGATTATGGTCCCAACTGTGTAGGAAAAAGGGACCCAAATAAGCATTTTTATACGACCGCAAAAATTTTAATTTTTTGGTCGTATATTGCTATCACGTTGGCGTCGTCGTCTGCGTCGTCGTCGTCGTCCGAATACTTTTAGTTTTCGCACTCTAACTTTAGTAAAAGTGAATAGAAATCAATGAAATTTTAACACAAGGTTTATGACCACAAAAGGAAGGTTGGGATTGATTTTGGGAGTTTTGGTCCCAACATTTTAGGAATTAGGGGCCAAAAAGGGCCCAAATAAGCATTTTCTTGGTTTTCGCACTATAACTTTAGTTTAAGTGAATAGAAATCTATGAAATTTAAACACAAGGTTTATGACCATAAAAGGAAGGTTGGGTTTGATTTTGGGAGTGTTGGTCCTAACAGTTTAGGAATAAGGGGCCCAAAGGGTCCAAAATTGAACTTTGTGTGATTGGAAATTTGCCAATATAAAATGTTGCTGATGAAGCTTTTTTTCCTTATCTTATCTAAAATGTTATTAGATAATGTATGTTGGACATTTGCCAGACATGACTATGATGTCATTTTCTATTTTTATTTGCCAATAACTTTATATAAATAACTTCATTGGAAATTTGCCAATATAAAATGTTGTTGATGAAGTTTTTTTTATTGTTTTATACAATAAACAATGTATATTCACTTTTACTACCAACCAATCTTTACCATTCAGTGATAACAAGCACTTTATTTTACATTTTAATATTTTATGATGTATTTAAAAGAGTAGTTATTGTTGCAAACTCCATTAGAAATTTGAATTGATATCAGTTTTGGAAAAAGGGAAACGGGGATGTGAAAAAAAAGGGGGGGGGGTAAATTTTTCTCATTTCAGATTTCATAAATAAAAAGAAAATTTCTTCAAACATTTTTTTGAGAGGATTAATATTCAACAGCATAGTGAATTGCTCAAAGGCAAAAAAAAACTTTTAAGTTCATTAGACCACATTCGTTCTGTGTCAGAAACCTATGCTGTGTCATGATCAACTATTTAATTTTAGATTTAAAAAGTTTGAAGAAGAAATCTTTAATTGATTTGTAAAATCTTGACATTTGTTTTGTGTAAAAAAAACACCATGTAATGTCAAAAATTTGATCACAATCCAAATTCAGAGCTGTATCATGCTTGAATGTTTTGTCCATACTTGCCCCAACTGTTCAGGGTTCGACCTCTGCGGTCGTATAAAGCTGCGCCCTGCGGAGCACCTGGTTGTAGTTTCCAGACAATAATTGTGTTAAAGTATATGAATCTCTCTGAAATTATACTACAAGTTTCCATACTATAAAGATTGACTTTGGGGGTTATGGCTCAAACCATTAAAAATTAGGGGCAAAAAAAATAAAAACAAGGTTTTTTTGGGGGGTTAAAGAACAATTGGGACAATTTAAAAGCAGTTTAAGGGAGGTAATCCAAATCAATTAAAAGATATTAGCTGTCAATTTAGTTTTTAGCAGTAACTATTGATTAATATTAATTTAAGCCATGACTATGTATGTCATTTCATATTTTAAGACTTTTATGGTGTATTTAAATGGGTAGTTATGGATGCATAAGAAATTTGAATTGGGATACTGACCATATCTTGAGGGAAAGAATTGTTTTTTGGAATAAGGGAAAGGGGGTAGGTGGAAACAAATTGAGGGGGGTGAGTACAATTTTTCTCATTTCAGATTTCAGAAATTAAATTTTTTTTTTGGAGGGGGGGGGTAATAATCAACAGTATATAGTGTATTGCACAAACGCAAAAAAAATGAATATGAATTCAATAAATATAACCAATTTTAATTTATTTGAAGTTCTTTTATTACAGTTATTCTGTGTCAGAAACCTATTATGTGTCAAAAATTTAATAACAATCCAAATTTCGGCCTGGATCAAGCGTGAATATTGTGTTCATTTTGGCCTCAACTTTTCAGGGTTGGACTGCGGTCGTATGCAGCTGCACTCAGCGAAGCAATTTATTTGTATACATTTTCATAGTATGATTGTAGCAATATTGGGTCAATGTCAAACAAACTTTTTCTGACATTGACCTAATAGTGTATATATATCGCAGGGGCGGATCCAGCCATTTTAAACAGGCCGAGGGGAGGGGGATTCCCAACCCAGAGTAAGGGGGGGGGGGTCCAACTATATGCTCCCATTCAAATGCAATGTCCAAAAAAGGGGGGTTCCAACCCCCGGACCCCCCCTCCCCTGGATCCGCCAATGTATCGCCGCCAGTTCACTGACATACCGTAATATACATAGGGAATTGTACTAATTACTGATACATATAAATATGTTTAGTGAGAATACATAGTACATGTACCAAAAACGAAATTTGTAGATGTATACTTCAGTAATTTTATTAATCCTATATTATGCAATAGAGAATGTGGAAAAGTTGTCACATATAGGAAAAGCTAATGACATACAATGCAATATACATTATACGTCAAAGTCGACACAAGTGCTCAGTAAACATAATACATGTTTATGTAATCTCTGATAGAAAGTCGGTTAAATGTTGCTCGAATTAGATCAGTAATACATAACAAGTACTTCACGAATAATCTAATCAGGCAAATGTTGTTATACGTTATGTTATTATAAATAAACTGTATTTTTAAAATCTCAAATTTTTGTATGCAATATCCGAAAAAATCTCGAAGTTTTGACCCACTTTTAAAGTGCTATAAAGGGATTTGTTTATAGGCTGTAACCAGGTCAAAAGGTCAATAGGTAAGTAGGTGTCACCGTTACAAATGTCATAACAACTTTAGTGATCAGAATACGCTCCACTATAAACTACCGTTGTATCTGCAGAGTCTGTCATAATTGATTGATTGTTAACGTCCAGTGTCAGATATTTCATGCATATTCAGGACGATTGAGCCTGTCATGCTGTCTAGACTTCCTTTATTACATACCTCAATGCGATTCCGGGATTTTTAAAAGTGTCTGGGCGGAATTCTCTTAATATATTTATATATTAAGATTTTTTTAATATGATTGTATGCTACAAAATGAAAAAAATCTCCAATCAAAGGTATCGTAAAGGGCGTACATTCCCTTTTGAGACTGAGTTGGAAAATTGTAACCAAAAAAAAATAGTTTAAAAAGAATTTCATTGAATCCGCAACTGTACCCTGCATACAAAGTTTGGGACATATAGATTATTCACGACAAACTTTGATAATATGCAAACATCACCATATGAAAGGTTTATTAATTCTGGTTGATTATAGATTCTCAAGAATTATGCTTTTTCATCTTTTAAAGGTTTGCCCTTATATATATATATATATATATACAGAACCAACCTTATGGAAACTCATTTATAGTTTATCGCATCTACATGAATACTGCATCGTTAGATACTAATATGCATGTGATCTGAACATCAAGTTGGTATAGGTTGTTTCCGTCCACTGGTTTGCACCCCTTTCAGTTTAAGACATGTTAGCCCTCTCCAACAACGACCTTGTCATCGTGCTCCTCTTGTATCTACACTTGGATTATTAGTTCCGTGAACTCAAAAGCAAATAGTTCCCTAGTGTGCCTCAGCAAGCCCCTAAATAAAAATGTGTATACTAATTCCGTGAAAATGGACGTCATACAAAACTCAAAAACATATAGATGCCTATAGATTTATCATTAAAAAAACATACAAGACTAACAAAGACCAGCGGCGGGTTAAAGATGTTTTGTGATATTTCGATCCATTGTATGGATTAGAGCAGGACGGAATACAAAAAAAATGCTAAATAAAATACCCCCACCCCTAGAAAAACACAAAGATAAATATATGGGGTAAGGGGTAATTTTTCAGCTCTTATCCATACAATATTACAATAATAGTAATTTATATATTCTGCCGTTCCATCTTAAAGCTCCTCCGTTAGTGTAGCGATAAGTGAACATAACAACAACAGCCGTCCAGTTTATACTGGTATATGCTGCCACTCTATTCGTCAAACTGCATTAAAAAGCGCTATTAATATCTCGAAGGACTTAATATTTAACAGTACGATAAATATGATAAAAAATATTGTCTCTTTAAGCATATTTTGATTTTTAAAAGGTAAAAAATAGAAAAGAAAATATGTTTACAAAATGATTATCTGTTCATATTTGAGATACTGTGTCGTCGGTTAAAAATGTTATGTGTGAATTTGTCTTCTAACATACATTCAAACTTGTTAATCTTCGCTGCTACTTTTTCTCGGACATCTCTGGCCATCTTCATTTATACAGATGTGACCAGGGAAAAAGCAGCTTCATTTTATTGTTCAGGACTTTAATATGAAATTCTCATCTTGATATTTAGACTTTAATTCTCAGTGTCTAAATGTCAAAATTTAGAATTTTACATTAAAGTCCTAGACAATAAAATGAAGCTCCCTTTCCCTGGTCACACAGAGACGGTACGTGTTCGTAAGACCAAAGACGAATGCTAGTTATACGTCCTTGGTATGACAAATGCAGCCGGTGAAGGAATACATTTAGATTGGTCGGCTAGTGGTTTAAAGTTATGAAAGTGACATATACAGAAATACTCACAAACATTATACTAACATAAGAAATTAATTTGAATAAATTTGAATTCGGGTGTATGCCTTTCTATTTACTTTTAAATTGAGGAGATCTATATATTGTGTTAAACTAGTTTAAACTATTCAGATATCAATGTGTCTGACCCAAGTCAGTAATCACGTCTGTACTACTTGTCTATGTTATTTCTTAATGTTTGGCTTTATTAGTGTACTGGGTGTTGGAAGAAAATCTTCTATTGTCTTTCTTTAATACATTCACTAATTATCATGCGCATAGACTCGGTATAATTGTGAGTTTGACATCTGCGACTTCTGTCAAAGTGATCCGACGAAGGCGACGGCGGTGGCGGCGGCGTTATCAAATTCAGATGGTAGAAGAGCTAGATACTTAGTACTTTGTATATAGATGCCTTATGTCATGAAGTTTCAGTCTGTCATATGTCCATTGACCTTAACCTTATTTTCAAGGTTGAAAATAAGTTAAGATTTTTAGTATTCAGTAAATTTTTCTCTCATTATGAGTAATAGCCATCAGGATAACTATATTTGTGCGTACCTTGCACGGTCAAGTCCATATCTCAGATACTAGAAGCAATAGTCTACTGTATTTGGACGCATTGCATTTGCGCCAATTTTTGCAAAATTCAATCTTCCATTTGCGCCACAAGGTGATATTTCATTTGCGCAAACAAAATAAACTATATTTGCGCCACTTTACAGGTAACATATAACGGAAAAATTTTAAATTTGCATTGCTACATTGTGAATAAGATCTCCATGGGTAACTAAGTATATAGTGTTTATATGTTTTAGGTGTTGGGGTTGGGGTTGGAGTTGGGGAGGGGGGAGGGGGGGCGGTTGGGTGTTATCGCCGACCATGCGGTGTGGGTTTTTCTCATTTTTGAAAGCCTTACGGTTGCTTATAATTGCTTCCATCCACTTCATTTGAACTTTGTTGGATAGATATTTCATTGTCAATTAAACCAAATCATCTTATTTTTATTTATAATGGAAATAAGTCTATATTGTTTATGACCATACATGCAGTCATCTAGTGTACATGAGTACATCCGAGTCGTTGCTTACAAGTGTTGTGTAAGATTTTTGTTTGTTTGAATCAAGTGTACTAGTTTAATGCTCTTTGACACATTCCCTATTTCCATTCTCAATTTTATTTCTTCTAGGTTTGATGATCTCGTTAATTTATAACAGAACTGTTTAACAGTCTCTTATAAGAACATATCAGTGTATACCATAATGAAAGCGCTATACAATGCTATGTTCTTATAAGTAGGGGCGCACTGACTGCGTAGTCATGCTTACGTGATTCCCTCAATAATCGACCAATATTTTCCAACAAAAGGGGAGCATCCGCCCCTCCCCCCTAAATCCGCCTCTGATTTTATACATTTTATAATAATGTTAAACATTTCGGAGGAATGTGTTTTATTATACAGTCAAAAACTGTAAAGTATCCTCTGAATAAAACTATTTGTCTACTATTTACCTGTATGACTATCATTCGGGTGCAAATGAAATATTTCTATTTTAACGCATATGACTGAAATATGCATGGGTAGTGGCGCAGAAGAAATGCTTATTGACACAAAAGCAAATCACCGCTATATGTGGTGTATTGAATGATTGTAACGTGAACATGTCCAACTGACAGGTATCGTCCAACCTTGACCTTATTTTGATGATTCAGTGGTTATTTTTTGTGTTTTGGTCTTTTTTCCCAGTACTGTATGCAATAGGTCAACTTTATTTGGTGTATGGAAACATTTTACTCTGCATCCATGTCAGTCTAGTATGTTTTATTTGACATTGACCTCATATTTACGGTTCATTGATCAATGTTCCAGTTTGGTTTATTTTCTTGTCTGTTTTTCTAATTAAATAAGCAATAGGTCAACTATGTATTTGGTGTATGGAATGATTGTCAGGTTTATATGTCTGTGTGGCAATCATCCGCTGACCATGACCTCATTGGTCAATCTTAAATTTTCCTGAATAAGTTTGTTTCTTTATACTATATTCAATAGGTCAACTAATCAAAAGTATGTACTGATTGCAAAGTGTACGTGTCAGTCTGACAGGGTGTATGGAATGATTGTAAGGTTTATATGTCTGTGTGGCAATCATCCACTAACCATGAACTCATTGGTCAATCTTAAATTTTCCTGAATAAGTTTGTTTCTTAATACTATATTCAATAGGTCAACCAATCAAAAGCATGTACTGATTGCAAGGTGTACATGTCAGTCTGACAGGGTTCATGTGACCCTGACCTCATTTTCATGATTCATTGCTCAATCAGTTAAGTTTTCCTGGTTAAGTTTGTTTCGAAGATGTGTAATAGGTCAACTCTATTTAAAGCGTATTTGGTATATGGAATGATTGTAAGGCGAACATGTATTTCCAGTTTGATTTATACTACAAGCTGGATTTATACAGACTTTCAAGGAAGACAATTAAAGAAAATATAATTCGTCCAAACATCAGCCCAACAATGTAAGAGCTGTAAATTTTCTTTCGCAACTTGTTTTTCCTCGACGGAATTCCAACTCATGCTACGAAGATATCGAGGCACCAAATCGCCTTGCACTATGCCTGACGCACTAGACCACAGTGCACTCGACCACCTAGGCTATACAATAATAAAGTTTTCGGTGGCCAGGTGTTTCCTTTCCTCGTCTGTTTTTATCTAGCGTCATAACACAGTACATGATAATCATATATAAGGCATGAAGATGGAATTTTTGCAGATCAGCTGAATGATCTATCCTGAAGAATCTTACAAACTAATGCAGGATGCATTCACAAAAATAATTATATTAGAATGAAATTCAAAACAGTGTGGCTGTGGCCATTGATTGACACATTAAATTCATCCATTGACTGGGACAATTTAGGTGAACGTTTGTATGTAACGACCTCTGCTCACTATGTACTTTTTAAAGACACTTAAACTATGGGGTCACCAAAGGTTCTCAACACCTTAATAAAGTAATTCGAAAAATTAATCAGAAATAACACGATGTTTTGATTTATATCAATTATATAAATCAAAACATAAAGGTTATTCCTGATTAATTTTTCGAATTATTTTATAATTAAAGGCGTTAAGAAACCTTTGGTGACCCCACAGTTTAAATGTCTATCGTAGGTACGTCGTGAACAGTGGTCGTTACAGACAAACGTTCACGTAAATTGTCCCAGTCAATGGATGAATTTAATGTGTCAATCAATGGCCACAGCCACACTGTTTTGAATTTCATTCTATAAGTACGTCTAAACTAGTGAGAACTCTGCGACAGATTTTATACAACTGATCACCAGCAGTGATGGTGATACAAGGCTGAAAATACATTCTGTATAGATAAATCGTCTAAACATAAGCCCAACAATGATAAATCTGTAATATGCTTTCGCTAAATTTTTGTTCTTGCCTCGCCAGGATTCAAACTCATACTACTGAGATATCTTGGCACTAAATCGCCTTGCACTGTGCCCGACGCTCTAGACCACTCGACCAACTAGGCTCTACCGTGAATAATAAAGCTTTCGGTGGCCGGGCGTTACCATTCCTCGTCAGTTTTTATCTAGCATCGTAACACAGTACATGATAAATTAAAGAACCTTAGTGAGCACGCTCACATACCCCACGTCCCCACATTGTCATTGGAGAAATTAAATAAGTATAAGAAAAAAAATTGTATAATAAAAAAATACTGAATAATAATTTCCTGTCAATATACACATCTACATAGTATGTCCTTATTATCTACAAAATTTCATGAAATTCTGTTGTGTGTTTTCAGAGGAGTTGAGATGACAAACTGTTGCAGAAGTACATTGAAGCAAAAAAGTTCAAAGGGGCATAACTCCTAGAAAAAAAATTGAATCGTAATTTCCTGTTGATATGCACATCTACGTAGTATGTCCTTATTATCTACAAAGTTTCATGAAATTCTGTTGTGTGGTTTCAGAGGAGTTGAGATGACAAACTGTTAAAGTAGTACCTTAAAGCAAATAAGTTCAAAGAGGTGTAACTCCTAGAAAAAAAATGAATCGTGATTTCCCGTCGATATGCACAACTACATAATATGTCCTTATTATCTGAAAAGGTTTCGTGAAATTCTGTTGTGTGGTTTGAGAGGAGTTGCGATGACAAACTGTTGCAGTAGTACATTAAAGTAAATAAGTTCAAAGGGGCGTAACTCCTAGAAAAAAATTGAATCGCAATTTCCCGTCGATATGCACAACTACATAGTATGTCCTTATTATCTGAAAAGGTTTCGTGAAATTATGTTGTGTGGTTTGAGAGGAGTTGCGATGACAAACTGTTGCAGTAGTACATTAAAGTAAATAAGTTCAAAGGGGCGTAACTCCTAGAAAAAAAATGAATCGCAATTTCCCGTCGATATGCACAACTACATAGTATGTCCTTATTATCTGAAAAGGTTTCGTGAAATTCTGTTGTGTGGTTTGAGAGGAGTTGCGATGACAAGAAACAGGACTGACGGACGGACGGACGGGTCGAAAACATTATACCCTCTGCAACTTCGTTGCGTGGGGTATAATAAGGCATGAAGATGGAATCTTTACAGATCAGCTGAATAATCGTAAAGGATCTTACAAAATAATGCAGGATGAAGTCATAGAAATAAGTATATTATAAGTGCGTCTGAACCAGTGCCAACTCTACAACAGATTTATCCATCGGATCACCAGCTGTGATGGTGATACAAAGCTGAAAATACATTTTACATATGTAATTCGTCGAAACATCAACCCAGCAATGTTAGATCTGTTAATTTGCTTTCGCAAATTTGTTTTTCTTCCCTCGCCGGGATTCGAACTCATTCTATCGTGTCACCAAATCGCCGTGCACTGTGTCCGACGCGCTAGAGCACTCGACCACCTGGAGCAAGGACGAAGAATTTATACAACTTTATATGATGTCTTTTCTGTTATACATATAGTGTCATATTGCAACCGTTTGCTTTAATTACTATTTTTTAATACTAGTAATATGATTTATTTTCACGTGTGTTATTGTTCTTATATATCGGAATGTTACAGTCACTATAGATGGTTTATTCGTGTTTCCACGTTTCCACTCGGCTTCCTCTTTTCGAAATATTAAAGAAAATCTAAATTAAAAGTATGATTTCTTCAACCACTGAAGCACCAACTTAGCGCATGTGGAATTATGTTGATCAAAGAAGAAAACAATCACGACTCTGATGAACATAAAACTTGCAGCAGGAAGAATTCCATCTATGAAAATTCATAAACAACTTTTAAAACAAAAGTCATTGAAGTTCGGCAGCAGCGTAGATACAATTGACGATAGAAACAATTGAGTGCGAGAGAGATTAAAAGCGGGGTCATTTCACCCTGACCCCGTATTTTACTGTCAGTTAGATAATTTTATCATGACAAATTGTGTTCCTCTTTTCAAGAAAGACTATTAAAGAAAAGTGATGCATTGGGACTGATCTGTTTAACTTCCGGTATATGATGGGATCAAAGTAGAATGACAGCAATCCAAAAGTAACCCGTACTATACCTTAAGAAATACATCAGATTCAACAAAAAGTATAATGACAGCAATCTAAAAGTAACCCTAACTATATACCTGAAGTAATGCTGATTAGATTCAACAAAAGGTGCAAGTTCAAGGTAATAGTAAAATGTCTTTCAAATTATCTTTATATCGGAGAATTCAAAAGAAGACATGATGAGAGACAACAACTTGAAACATTTATTCATTTAGACACATGGTAAACTGTGGACGCTTTCACCTTTTACTTGATTTAAAAAAAAAAACTGTGATACTGCAATTTATAATCTCTACCCAATTTGAGTTTCAGAGCTAAGCCTCGTAAGGATAGATTTTAAAAATTCAATCACAGAAACAGACATGAAAAAATCTGGCCAATATTATACAGAAATAAAAGTGTTCTAACGTCCAGAGTTAAGGAATGTTATGTCACGGTTCGAAACGACAGTCAATAATCATTACAAAATGTTATTATTAAACCTTATAGTGATCGTGGGTAAATTGCATTCAACTCGTCCGCTTGTATGTCTCAGGGGCGGATCCAACCAATTACAAAAGGGGGGGTCCAACTATATGTACCTATTCAAATGCATTGATCGTCCATTAAAGGGGGTTCCAACCCCCGGAACCCTCCCCCTGGATCTGCCATTGTGTCTGTCCGTTCGTCTATTATATACAATTCTAAAGAAAATGAGACAGAACACAGGAACTGTTGAGAAACATAACATTTCACAACACAAATAAGTGCTCAGTCATCAGAGCTTCCCAGTGGGGAAAAGGGGTGTCGCCTCAGATCAGGGGTTGCTCTAAACGTGTTGGGACATTTTCTGCGACCCACAGACCTGCCATCAGAATAGAAGGGCATCAAATTAAACTTGTGTTATCTTTATATCGGAAAGCAAGAGCACATTAAATCATTGAAGTGAAAATTGGTAAGACTATTTACTAAAAAAGCAAGAGAAATATTTAGAAAAAGAGTACATTTCAGAATGACAGTCGTCTGTTTATTCTGATTCAAAAGAAGTTGCTCGGATAGAAAAAAAACGCTACTGTCAAACTGTACATTCTACTTTTTGACACTGTTTAAAACAATTATATCTTACCGTGATGAAATCTATGATATCAAGTTAAAAGTCAGTAATAATCTCATTTATTTTTTTATATTTCAACAAATTCGTAGTACTTGATTGTCCATTATAAGTCTTACTAGAATTAACAAATCTGTCTCAAATATGATCGAAACTTGGCTTGGATAAAAGAAATGAGACAGCAATCGTCAGTCTAGCTTTTTACAAAAGCTATTACTTGCATTTTGATTGAGTGACCGATTTTTGAAATCGAAAGTAAAAGTAGGTCAAATATTGCGTTTGAGAAACTGTATTTGATTGGATAAATGATAAAAAATTTCCATTTGAAAATATCGACGTATTTTGCTAATAAGTGGGAACAAAAAAAATCTTTTAAAATAATCAACTGTCTAACTGGTTTAAATATATATCTATCGACTTTCGAATATGTGTTATTTCTAAATTAAAAAGTAAAATGTATTTTATCCTTGCGAGAGCACAAACCAATCAAAAAGTTGCTAACAAAATATGTTTTTACGTTAATTAATGAGTTAATAAAGTTTTTACTTTGCAACTATAAATTTATTTAGTCATAATTATTTCTTATATACTATTGAATAATTGCCAGTTTACTAATAATTCATTATTTTTTTCGTAGAATTTGTCTAAAGTTAAATTACGGATTTTACCGAAGACCAAACTGAATGGCGGTTCCTTGCCAGTTTCAACCGGTTAGTCAATTTTTGATGCTTTCTCGCAAGGAGTTGGGTTTGGCCAGAAGAAGAATTAGAAGAGGTAAAATTGGCTTTTAGGGGAAGTTTTTGTATTTCGTTGTTTCAATGTCATGTTCTGAACATTTTCATAGTTTCGTTAAACACGTTTGGAATTTCTCTCATGGAGGCAGCCATATTTGAAGATACAAACAAAAACAAACGGAAGCCTGTTTGGTCATGTGATTTGGGACGTAAAATTCAAACTGTTCAGCGGCAGTGTGGTGGAAATTTCCACTATCATTATGCTCATAAAATTAAGTTAAATTATGTTTTTCGTGATTAAAAGTTAATTTCTGAAAATAAAGAAATGAAATTATTCATATTGTTTTCTTTTTACAATAGTTTTTCTTCATCCAAAAAGTTGCCTATGCCTATGACATATCCCCGAGGAACCAGTAATGACGCACCTAACGTTGTGTTTGTCTCTATATTTAATCTTCCATTTAAAAGAATTAGAAAAACGGAACAGAATGAAAGATTGATCACTTGTTAAAATATTTCAATCATTAAACAGTTTATTTTTGAAACAGTAATAGCAATAAAAATCATGTTTGCTAACATTACAAACGGACTGTCAACCTTATGATGGGCACCAGTAATGACGCACTGTAAACAAACCAGTAAAAACCACTTGCACGTACCTGATGTTCGAAAAAATGCTTCAATCCGGATAATTTAAAGTTAACACTATTCAAAAAATTCAATTTTATTAACAAATTTTGACATTTACAGTCACTTTTATGATCATGTTGATAGCAACACAATTTTTTACATTAATTTAATTGTAAGTTGTATTTTATTTAAAATTTTATATTAAATTGTTCAAAATTTATCAAAGTGACATATATATTCCAAATACTTGAAAATATGAAGTAATTGCATTCATAAAACAACATTGACAATAATACATTTATCAATGTATACTTCATACAATGAATGAAAAAAATAGATAAACCAAAGAAAATTATATAAGCGATGATCATTTGTTCTACAGTGATTCCCGCTTAAATGTAAAACCATGTCACATGACAGTCACATGATTTGAAAAACACAAACTGGGGAAGCATGCGCTTACATACTTTTGCCGATCAAAGTGGATTTAGGACTGATTATCATTTGGGGAAGGGTAGACTGTTTTTTACCTTAATAAAATGTCGGAAATTGCACTATCTTTAATAATTCAAGCAATAAGAACATTTCTGGACAGAGTTTTAGGCATCTATGTTGTAGTCATATGACCTTCACCATTATGTTATGAATTGTAAATTATCAATGACGTCACGGCTTTTGTTTAGAAATATAAAACCCAAAACTAAATTGGTGCGTCATTTCTGGTCCGCGTCAAAACAGGTACCAAGACGATATCCACATGGGTCATTTTCAAAAAATGTCGATTTTTCAGTACACCCATGCTAACTTTTTTTTTATTTCAAATGGAAAGGAGTATGTTCGATAAGGTCCTAAAATGGCCTCCTTTTTTAGCGTAAATTTCAAATTCGGATTTATTGACCAAATTATCACGATAAATTATAGCTAATACATTGACTAGATAGGATATAAGCCATTTTGTTGAAAAATTTACGCTTCTGCGTTTCATTATGATGTCACAAGTTTTACTCATGTTGATTTTTTACGAAAAAATCAATGAAAATGGGTAAATTTCCAAAGATTATTTGACAGGAAACATAGAGCGCATACGTCGACAACAAAGATCTTTTAAACACAGGCACTTGTCTCAGAAAAAAATTTCCTATATACCTTATTATAACACAAGGTACTTAACTTGCATTTTAGAAAAATGTCAGGTGGTGACGAAGTTCCGTTATATGCCGCTTTATAGGCTGTCAACCCCACTAAAACTTGTTATATCGTAAATCTTAATTGATTTATCTTTACAATGGTGTATAACATGCCTACATTTGTTGTCGGAATCATCCGTAGCAATCCTACCAAAGTATGTCAATCGTAATAATTTTGCAAACCGCTGAAGAATTGGCAATACACGTCCGCAGTAAATGATTTATTATAAAAATTGTTTTAAAAAAAACCTGTTAGTTTTCGTATCAATAGAACTTATCATACAGTTAGTAAAATTGTATAATATACCGTGAAAAAAATCTAACAAGTGTTGTTTGTGGTATGTCTAATAAGTTACAAATTTTCCCATGACGTCAATGTCTTGCAGACTCTCTCTTTACTTTACGTATGAAATGAAACAAGATCAGATAACTCCGAGAATCATTTAGACTTTCCCATAGAATTGACCAATCGGAAACCGAGATATACAAGGAGATGTGACGCGTTTATTGCCAATTCTTCAGCGGTTTGCAAAATTATTACGATTGACATACTTTGGTAGGATTGCTACGGATGATTCCGACAACAAATGTAGGCATGTTATACAACATTGTAAAGATAAATCAATTTAGATTTACGATATAACAAGTTTTAGTGGGGTTGACAGCCTATAAAGCGGCATATAACGGAACTTCGTCACCACCTGACATTTTTCTAAAATGCAAGTTGAGTACCTTGTGTTATAATAAGGTATATAGGAAATTTTTTTCTGAGACAAGTGCCTGTGCTTTTAAAATAATGTTTGTGAAGACATTTAACATGTCTTATTTGAATATTAAGCTTGTCGACGCCTGCGCTCTATGTTTCCTGGTCCTTTATTTGTTTGAAATCCAGCTGATTTTGTCAAATTTCACCCAAATCCCATATCTTGACCTTTTTGGGATGTACAAATCAACGTGTTAGAATTAAACTTTGACAAAAACAGCTCTGTTTAACTTTCTCCCATGTCTCTAAGGCAACTTAAAACAATTATTGTCTTGTAACCATGAACTTTATAATTGGGGCCAAATATGGCACTTACCGTACTTACTCCTTTAAGTTTTAATGGCTTAAATGAAAGCTTGTGGGATTAGTGATTCAGAACATTAATAATAAACACACCTTACATCTATTTTGATAAGATCAAACTGCATTTAAGTCCGATTTTGGGGGTATTTGTGTGCGTACAGTGTCAGAAAACCACTTTTCAAATGATTTTTTCGATTTTTGATCGCCTTGATATCTTCAAAAAGGACTTTTTAAGAACGTTAATAATTACTCTAACGAAAAATCGTAGCTTCTTTATTATTGTATGTAACATATTATCTACAAACTAAATCCAATCAGCATACAGGAGTTTCATGTCTCTCCTGTTACCGCTACTTAAATCAGTCATTAAATTATTTTTCCTATGAATATTCAATCAGTCAGTGTTGATTTCAAAAGTGCAAAGTAATCTTTACATTTAAAACGCCTCGTTTCTTGAAGTTTGAATACAGAGACTGAGAGTAACCAATTGATGCACTCTGAAAGTTTGAATACAGAGACTGAGAGTAACAAATTGATGCACTCTGAAAAGTTTGAATTCAGAGACTGAGAGTTAGGAGATAACTGTATTGTATTTTAAGCTCTGACGGCATCAATTGGGGATTTGATGGTTGCAAATTAAGTTTACTGGTGACGCGTTAGCGGAGACAGTAAACGGGTATTTGCGACCATCAAATCCCCAATTGATGCCGTCGGAGCTTAAAATACAATATTGTTATCTCCATTCTAATGAAACTGACAGAAAACAACATTAAAACAAGTATTTAAAATCTGTCATATGCTGTCTGCGCTTGGGCGTAAATAAGTGATGTTATCCAATCAAAATGAACGTTTCAAACAGACTTGGGGTCAATTACATTGCAATGTAATTAATTAAATTACACATTACATTGCAAAAATGATCAATTACATCAATTACACATTACACAGTTTTTGAAATGTAATTAATTAAATTACAATTACTTTACTAATGTAATTAATTAAATTACACATTACATTTGATCATGATATTTTTTAACAATATTTTACATGTATATATATAATGCATGTGTAAAATATTCATGTAAGCATAGTTTAAGCGTTGCATTTGTTAATTATTTAATTTAGTTATTTTAATGTTTTGTCATTTAGACTGAATCTGTTTGGTCTGAAAACAGTAATTGTAATTAGTCTTTCGACAGGGGCTTATAAATGTGCTAGATATTGCTCAATCAAAAAATGGAAGTTTTATGATTAGAAGATCATCATGTTGATAGGAGAGGATATTTGTTCCTATTAACTTGCCAATACATCAAGGTGTATTTTGACATCTCAGAAATGAACTCATTTGAATTAAACATAAGAATAAAAAAATATAAAGGAATTAAAAAAAAAATATAACAATGTATATAATGTCTAAATATTAGCAATATTTTGCTAATTAGATAAAATACATGTAATAGTGGCATTGCCCCTGGACATTTTACTCTGATTATAAACTGCTGTTTGTTTTTACAGCTGTTAATTTTTATTTCTATAATCCTTTTGTGTATACTAATTTGACAAAATTATTGTTACACAGTGACACATTTTTTTGTTTTTGTTAAACAAGGTGATTGATTACTTATCAATCTATATAGTTAAAAGATCTTTCTTAAAAACTGAACAACCCCTATATATTGTCACATTTTTTAAATTATCAAACTATTAAAAAATAATCTGTAGGTCAAATAAATGATATAAAAACTTCAGAATAAATTACAGACTTCATACATTAAAAAAGCATGTGATATCAATATTTGAAAAAATACATATAATTTAAGTTTATATTGTTAAATACAAATCCTAATCTTTAACACCATAAAAGTACATGTAATTGAAATGTAATTCAAAAGTAATTGAGCATTACATGCTTTTTTCATTGTAATTAATTAAATTACCATTACATGTAATTAAAAAAATGCTCAATTACACATTACATTCAATTACATGGAAAATTGTAATGCATTACACTCAATTACCATTACATTTTTAATTACCCCATCCCTGGTTTCAAAAGTTGGTGCATTAGAATAACCAATTGATGCACTCTGAAAAGTTTGAATACAGAGACTGACAGTTGGGAGATAACTGTATTGTATTTTAAGCTCCGACGGCATCAATTGGGAATTTGATGGTCGCAAATTAAGTTTACTGGCGACGCGTTAGCCGAGACAGTAAACAGATATTTGCGACCATCAAATCCCCAATTGATGCCGTTGGAGCTTAAAATACAATATTGTTATCTCCATTCTAATGAAACTGACAGAAAACAACGTTAAAACATGCATTTAAAATCTGTCATATGCCGTCTGCGCTTGCGAGTAAGTCCATAGCATCAATTGTCAATTGATGCCATGTAAATAAGTGATGTTATCCAATCAAAATGAACGTTACAAAAGTTAGTGCATAAGAATAACCAATTGATGCACTCTGAAAAGTTTGAATACAGAGACTGAGAGTACCGGTAACCAATAGACGTATTTACACTTGTATGCAAATTTGTCCGCCATTACGTAAAATCACACAGGTTCCGTAAACTTTGACATCATAATTTAAAATATTTGACGTCACAATTTAAAAGTAATTGTTGCTTCACGTCAAAAGGTGATTCATAGTAGATCTAAGGTCATTCGGAGACAAGATTCAGCTAAATACCAAAAGTGTAAATACGTTTATTGATGCACTCTGAAAAGTTTACAAGAGATGAACTACTCTAGATAAAGACATTTAAAATGCATTTACATTTCAGAATATTAAAAGCTTATTTTGATTATGGATTCCTTTTTAGCACACTTGACCACAATCATTGGTTGGGCATTTGGTTTTAAAAACGTGTCCTGTGATCCAGTTTGCACCAATAAGGTCAAGATGGCTAAAAATAGAACATAGGGGTAATTTGCAAGTATTGTCTTGTAATTTAAATGAAATGTGAAATGATTGTCAATAAGAAAAATATCCACCAGAGTTAAAATGAAGTGGAAGAACGCAATAATAGGCCACCATATGACCTTTAACAAAGAGGGAAAACCCATACTGTATAGTCAGTTATGAAAGGCTTGAACATGAAATAATGAATAGAGAAAACAAACAGCCTGATTTACATACACCAGACAACCACTGTACTACAGTTGGGACATGTACTTATAGAATGTAGCAGGGTTAAATGTGTTAGCAAGGACTTAATCATACCTCTAACCTAAGATATATAGTTATTAACTGTTAAAGATGGAGAAAAATTGACTGGGGAAGAAAAGTTCATTTTTAGCTCACCTGGCCCGAAGGGCCAAGTGAGCTTTTCCCATCGCTTGGCGTCCGGCGTCGTTAACTTTTACAAAAATCTTCTCCTCTGAAACTACTGGGACAAATTAATCCAAACTTGGCCACAATCATCATTGGGGTATCTAGTTTAAAAAATGTGTGGCGTGACCCGACCAACCAACCAAGATGGCGGCCATGGCTAAAAATAGAACATAGGGGTAAAATGCAGTTTTTGGCTTATAACTCAAAAACCAAAGCATTTAGAGCAAATCTGACAGGAGTAAAATTGTTCATCAGGTCAAGATCTATCTGCCCTGAAATTTTCAGATGAATCGAACAACCCGTTGTTGGGTTGCTGCCCCTGAATTGATAATTTTAAGGAAATTTTGCTGTTTTTGGTTATTATCTTGAATATTATTATAGATAGAGAGATAAACTGTAAACAGCAATAATGTTCAGCAAAGTAAGATTTACAAATAAGTCAACGTGACCGAAATGGTCAGTTGACCCCCTAAGGAGTTATTGCCCTTTTTAGTCCATATTTAATTTTAACCATTTTTCGTAAATCTTAGTTATCCTTTACAAAAATCTTCTCCTCTGAAACTACTGGGACAAATTAATCCAAACTTGGCCACAATCATCATTGGGGTATCTAGTTTAAAAAATGTGTGGCGTGACCCGTCCAACCAACCAAGATGGCCGCCATGGCTAAAAATAGAACATGGGGGTAAAATGCAGTTTTTGGCTTATAACTCAAAAACTAAAGCATTTAGAGCAAATCTGACATGAGGTAAAGTTGTTCATCAGGTCAAGATCTATCTGCCCTGAAATTTTCAGATGAATCGAACAACCCATTGTTGGGTTGCTGCCCCTGAATTGATAATTTTAAGGAAATTTTGCTGTTTTTGGTTATTATCTTGAATATTATTATAGATAGAGATAAACTGTAAACAGCAATAATGTTCAGCAAAGTAAGATCTACAAATAAGTGAACATGACCAAAATGGTCAGTTGACCACTTTAGGAGTTATTGTCCTTTATAGTCAATTTTTAACCATTTTTCGTAAATCTTAGTTATCTTTTAGAAAAATCTTCTCCTCTGAAACTACTGGGCCAAATTTAACCAAACTTAGCCATAATCATCATTGGGGTATGTAGTTAAAAAAATGTGTCAGGTAACTCTGCAAACAAACCAAGATGGCGGCCATGGCTAAAAAAAGAACATGGGGGTAAAATGCAGTTTTTGGCTTATAACTCAAAAACCAAAACATTAAGAGCAAATCTGACAGGAAGTAAAATTATTGATCAGGTCACGATCTATCTGCCCTGAAATTTTCAGATGAATCGGATAATTGGTTGTTAGGTTGCTGCCCCTGAATTGGTAATTTTAAGGAAATTTTGCTGTTTTTTTTGTTATCTTGAATATTATTATAGATAGAGATAAACTGTAAACAGCAATAATGTACAGCAAAGTAAGAACTAAAAATAAGTCACTATGACCAAAATAGTCGATTGACCCCCTAAGGAGTTATTGCCCTTCATAGTAAATTTTTAACAATTTTCTTAAAATTTGAAGATTTTCAATAACATGTTCCACAGAAAGTACTGTTATAGATAGAGATAATTGTAAGCAGCAAGAATGTTAAGTAAAGTAAGATCTACAAACACATCACCATCACCAAAACACAATTTTGTCATGAATCCATGCGTGTCCATTGTTTAATATTCACATAGACCAAGGTGAGCGACACAGGCTCTTTAGAGCCTCTAGTTCGTAAATCTTAGTAATCTTTTACAAAAATCTTCTCCTCTGAAACTGCTGGGCCAAATTAATCCAAACTTGGCAACAATCATCTTTGGGATATCTAGTTTAAAAATGTGTGACGTGACCCGGCCAACCAACCAAGATGCCGCCATGGCTAAAAATAGAACATAGGGGTAAAATGCAGTTTTTGGCTTATAACTCAAAAACCAAAGCATTTAAAGCAAATCTGACAAGCAGTAAAAGTGTTTATCAGGTCAAGATCTATCTGTCCTGAAATTTTCAGATGAATCGGACAACCTATTGTTGCGTTGCTGCCCCTGAATTGGTAATTTTAAGGAAATTTTGCTGTTTTTGGTTATTATCTTGAATATTATTATAGATAGAGATAAACTATAAACAGCAATAATGTTCAGCAAAGTAAGATTTACAAATAAGTCAGCATGACCAAAATGGTCAGTTGACCCCTGAAGGAGTTATTGCCCTTTATAGTCAATTTTTAACCATTTTTTCGTAAATCTTGGTAATCTTTTACAAAAATCTTCTTCTCTGAAACTACTGGGCCAAATTAAACAAAACTTTGCCACAATCATCATTGGGGTAATTTGTTTAAAAAATGTGTGGTGTGACCTGGCCAATCAACCAAAATGGCTGCCACGGCTAATAATAGAACATAGAGGTAAAATGCAGTTTTTGGCTTATAACTCAAAAACCGAAGCATTAAGAGAAAATCTGACAGGGTTTAATTGTTTATCAGGTCAAGATCTATCTGCCCTGATGTTTTCACATGGATCGGACAACCCGTTGTTAGGTTACTGTCCTGAATTCGTAATTTTAAGGAAATTTTGCCGTTTTTTGTTATCTTGAATATTATTATAGATAGAGATAAACTGTATACAGCAATAACGTTCAGCAAAATAAGATCTACAAATAAGTTTTGCATGACCAAAATAGTCAATTGACCCCCTAAGGAGTTATTGCCCTTTATAGTTAATTTTTAACATTTTTCATAAATTTTTGTAAATTTGTAGAAAATATTTTCCACTGTAATTACTGGGCCAAGTTCATTATAGACAGAGATAATTGTAGCAACAAGAATGTTCAGTAAAGTAAGATCTACAAACACATCACTATCACCAAAACACAATTATGTCATGAATTTATCCGTGTCCATTATTTAATATGCACAAGCTAAGACCAAGGTGAGCGACACAGGCTCTTTAGAGCCTCTAGTTTAAGATTTATGTATACTAAAATTAAGCATGTTAAGGTGACCAAAACTAACTCTCAACTATATTTAGAATTATTGTCCTAAATTGACTATTGAGATTTTTTTTTGAAAACTTGAATGAAGAGCCTGAGAGAGACACTTGAAAAAATGTGAAAGTGATCACTCACAAGATTTACAAATAAAGCAACTTGACCAAAGGTAACATAAGGTGATTTTTTACACTTGATAATTATATTACTGTAAATTCAGAAATTATTGCGAGATTTTTTATTAATGCAAATGACGCTATTGGGTTAGTCAGAATAACAAGAACCTGATATTTAAAACACATCTGTATACAGCTTTTCCATAAATCACAATAATTAATCTTGCATTTTTCTTATTCTTCCAACTTCTGATTATAAATGCATGCAATAATTTCTAAATCAACAGTACAAGTATACATGTAGTACTATTTTTATTTTAGGGCAAGATAAAAAAATTGTGAATGCCGCCCATAGTTATGAACTCGGCTAATTTATCCGATGAGGTGTCCAAGCTTCTGGACTTTAGCCAGAAGCTCGATATCAACCTTCTGGACAATGTGGTTTCCTTAATGTACACTGGCAATGGCACTCAGGTATACAGTATATTTATTTATTTCTATTATATATGTTATTTGTCATCAAATGCACAACATCACAACATCTAATTAGATAAAAGAATAAGTTGATGGTAATCTACATTCTTGTTTTAAATAAAAAACCTATTATATTTTGATGAAGTAGTAGAATTTAGAAGGAGGTCATCATGAAATGATTAAACAAATATATTGTAGTTTACATGTATGCAAGATTTATCGTATTAAAACCATATATATTTTTAGACTTTGATAGGTCTGTTTAATGATTCAATGAAATGCCACACTTATAAGTTGTATGTTTTTCGATTGCTAAATATCCATATGTCTCTATTTAAAAAAATCTTTTTAGCAAAAAATGGCACAACAAGTTTTAACAGCATTAAAAGAACACCCTGATGCATGGACCAGAGTGGATACAATTTTAGAATATTCTAGTAATCAACAGACTAAATATTACGCACTACAAATATTAGAGAATGTTATTAAAACAAGATGGAAGGTTCTTCCTAGAGCTCAATGTGAAGGTATGTTGATAAAAGTGCTAGTGAATTAAGAATTTAGGGTTTCATTTATATAAAAAAAAAATGTTAGGTAGATGCAGCATATTATGTACAAAAAAAACGTTATAGTTTATAGAATTGTAACAGGTTTTCTTCTGCAGTGAAATGCATGTTTATGTTTACCCACTGACCCCAACTTATTTTCACTGAAAAATTAGCACATTCATTAACCTTTTAATCTTCTTGACAGCGATGTTAAACAGAGTAAAAACACATCTGACTGACAAATATAACTAAGAAAATGCTGCTAACCAAATATATAGTTAATGCAAAACTGGGTCTGTAACCTGATAAGGCTATTTCTCAATTGCTGACCTAATAAAACAAAAGAAAAGCGGCTTTGCTGACCTTATGACCTTAATTTTTTTCAGCAGGTGACAGTTGATGCACATATTATTATTTTTTGTCCTTACAATTTCAAAAAAACGTGTGGTGTTAAAATGAAATCTGAAAATGTTGTATTTTGTAGGAATAAAGAAATATATTGTTGGTCTCATCATAAAAACGTCATCAGATAGTGCTTCACTAGAAAAGGAAAAGGTTTACTTAGGCAAACTTAATATGATTCTTGTGCAAGTAAGTATTAATTGTCCAATAAAACATTTTAAAATTTTAGAATAAACTGATATAACTAGCTATAGAGAATATATTTATAGAAACCAAATGTACAATGTTGTGTAAAAACATCAATATTTACTGATGCAACACCACAAAAACTTAACTACTTACCAGAGAGAACCACATTATTATTTATATGCCGACATCAGTGATTGTTCTTTTGTTTTATTAATTGTGTAAAATTAAAATGTGGAACTTTCAACATTGATTCTTGCTTTTAAGGAAAAGTTATAAAGGGAGCTAAAAATTCTAGAAACCAACAGTTATTTAATTCTTTAGAAAAAAAATTCTGTCTTGGGAATTTCAGCAGACTTACTCTTAATGATTGGGGAGTTGTTACACAAAACCTGAATACCAGACACTTTACATCGTCTAGCACAGTACTTAATCCATACTCCCTTTTGCAAGCTTTATTTATTTATTTTTTTCAAAGTATAGCCCTTTATTTTTCAACTTTATCTATGTAACACCGCTAACCAATGTTTTTCTTTTTGCAGATATTAAAATATGAGTGGCCAAGAAATTGGCCTTCTTTTATCAGTGATATTGTTGGTGCTAGTAAAACAAATGAATCACTTTGTCAGAATAATCTTACTATCATGAAATTATTAAGGTTAGTATTTTAATCACTTCTGGTAAAAATTGTTAAGCCCAGCCTTGAATAGTAGGGAGCATTATTTTTTTTAGGTTTTTACTTAATTCATCCTTCCAACTTCAAGTGAGTTTTTGAAATTTTATTCTTATAATTCAATATTTCTTTGAATGTCATTCAACTTAAAAAGTCACAAAGAATCATACACCCAACTTTACATTAGTTAGATCCATGTTAAAGTTTGACAGTCATAAAATATTAAGTTGTGGTGTATTTATCACACTTGGGGGAAAGTTTATGGTTGACTTTAGATATCTTTATCTAGATTGTAAATAACAATGTTGTGTATTTTTTCCAGTGAAGAAGTATTTGACTTCAGTAGTGGTCAGATGACACAAGCTAAGGCAAAACATTTAAAAGACAGTATGTGCAGTGAATTTTCATCAGTTTTTCAGTTGTGTCAATTTGTTATGGTAAGTAGAATTTCAAGTTTCACTGAGAACCATATAAAGTAAATTCTCACTGATAAGCAATAAATTTTCATTGTCGGAAAGTTTGTTGAAAATTTGGCATCAGGAGGGTAAACTATCTTATAGACATGATAGAGGGTACAGATACATTTGTATAATCCAACACAGTTTGAATAATTGATATTACATTCTCACATATATGATAAACAGGAAAGGCTTTTCAAAATGACAAAGAAAAAATATTTAGTCATTGTAAGTTGTAAATGTTTTGATGTACATAAAAGATGTAGCTTGTGTCATTTTAATTTGTAGGAAAACTCCCAGAATGCTCCATTAGTAGGATCAACATTAGAAACATTACTAAGATTCCTTAATTGGATTCCCTTAGGTTATATATTTGAAACAAAACTGATCACAACTCTAATTTATAAGGTAAGCATTCAGAATATGGTAGCTACTTGTTATTTCTCCAGTTTAAAAAGGAGACGTAATGGTTTGCTCTGTCAGAAGTGAAAACTTTTAACTCGACTAAATCAGTTACACTTTACTTGCGAATGAGAGCTATTTATGACAGAATAGCTTCATATCATTTATAGTTCTGTATTTGATTTTTTTCCAAATTAATTTTTTGGGGATGTGGTTTCATTCCAAATAGATATAAGAAGCTGTGGTATAAGTGCCAATGAGACAACTCCATCCAAGTCACAATTTATAAAAGTAAACCATTTTAGGTAAAAAAAAAACCTGTCTTTTACACAGAGCCTCAGTTTAAAGCACACACCTGGAAGTCATCTTAAGACAGTTTTTTTTTCAAATTCTTAGTAGTTGTGATTTGGTGTGTACCTATAACACAGTCACATGAATTCTGATCTTTGAAATCTGAAGTCGCTTCTCAGAATACTTTTCTGTAGTTTCTAGTATCTCTTTTGTGTTGTTTGTTTAATTTTTTGTAAAGAAAATTAGTACACTTATGTGCTTAGAAATTTTTCACTGGAAATACAGTTTCTTTGAGGTAGATGTGGCAATTAATTTAAAATTATGATACATTTTTATTGTATTTTTTATTTCAGTTTTTGTCTGTGCCAATGTTTAGAAATGTTACTTTAAAATGTCTCACAGAAATAGGTAAGTTTATTGTTGATCTCCAGATGTATATTATAGAGTTGTTATAATAATGAGCCTGAAGAATATTTATGGGGAAATGTATGAATGTAGCCTAAGTTCCCTTTGTGAAACGACAAAAAATGAATTTTCCATTTTTCTGAGACTCTTGCTACACTAAGTTTACATAAATCATTAACTTTTATACCTAACGATTGATTAGTATTGGATGCTGAACATCTAGTGGCATATATTGCATGTACATTTACAACATATATCAGTCTGTTTGATCTCTAGATAAACAGACCTGGGAAAGGGTCATGGATTTAACAGTTACTATGAAACAAGTTTTGTGTATGTAAGATATTGATGGCCTTTTTTTCATATCATGGCAATACGAATACAAATCTTCTTTTACAGCCGCTGTACAAGTATCGCAATATGATGAACAGTTTATCCAGTTATTTACTCTTGCCATGACACAACTCAAACAGGTAAGTCAAAAGTCATTTACTATGACTAAGAGATTTAAGCATGTAGGCACCTTTAAACTCCAGCATTGAATCCAATCCTCATCAAACCATGCTTTATGCTTGGCCATTGATCAAATTTAATGCTGGTTGATTTTCACAAATATTTGCAACACAAATTTAAAAGACAAAATAATAGATGCAACAGTGCAGTTCCAGTTGCATTTAATCTTCATCAAATATTTTTCAGGGAACTATCTTTTATGATATCAAGATCATAGTTGCCTGAATTCATTCAAAAATAGCCATTTATATATTACAATATTCTGTTTTTAAATTGTCGACTGAATCTTAAAAGAATGTTGGAAGTGTTATAGAATTCTTTTAATAGTTGTTTTATTTGGTTTTTAAAACAGGAAACAAGCATCAGTGCCAATGAAGTAATAGACTTGAATAAAATTACTAAAATATGCACACATAAATAAAAGTAGCTTATGTATGTGTTGTACTATGAGAAAGATGTTGTTAATCTTACTTTTGTAATTATTTCAACATATACAAAGGTCAGTGATAACAAATATATGTTTTGCAGGTTTTACCTTTACAAACAAATTTGAAAGATGCCTACCAAAAAGGAACAGATGATGAACAGAAGTTTATACAAAATCTTAGTCTTTTCTTGTGTACGTTTTTAAAAGAACATGGCATGTTAATAGAAAGAAAAACAGAATTACATGAAGAATTGTTGGAGGTGAGTGTTCTGGGTATCTCTTATACAAAGCAGTTAAAGGATTGTCTTTAATTTTCTATTTTGGTTGATAGCGTCATTGATGATGGTTATATTTGTACAAATGCTGATCAATCATTGCTTCTTGTATATTAATTATTTGGGGGCTGCTTATATCAACACATATAAGTTGTTGATTAATCATTTTATCAACCTCATCGAACTTCAACGATTGTTTAACATTTTTCAAAGTTGTGTTTTTTAGATTAGGGTCATTTAATTCTGTGTTCAAGGAAGCTATTTAATGTTCACTTGAATTAAATGGAAGAAAGAAACTTTGAAAAGAATTATAATTAATTTAAACAGTAAAAATATGTGATATTTTGTTTGTAGGCATTGCATTATCTCATCCTCATCTCTGAAGTAAAGGATGTTGAAATCTTCAAAATAGTTTTAGAGTATTGGAATACCTTAGCATCAGATTTATATAGGGAAAGTCCATTTACAACATCCACATCCCCATTGCTAATTGGAAAGTCTCATCATAATGAAATGCCAGCTAGAAGGCAGTTGTATAATCAAGTATTATCTAGGGTTTGTATTTAAATTATTGGGTTTCAACTGGTTCATACTGGACATTCTTTGTTGATAAGTGATACAAACAGTTTAAAAAGCAAAGTACACACAACAGATGTTGTTCAAGATAATAAACATACAATTATTTCCAACAGTAAATTACTATGATTACTGTATAAAAAAATTATCTTTTGGCTTAGAAATGCTTCAAGGTTTTAGTTATTTCCAATTTTCTTAATCAGAAATTAACAGTCACAAAATTTCATTTACAGTAATAACAGGATAAATATTCTTAACATGACGGATATTAGGCCAAATAAAAATATATGTCTGTTTAAGGTTACATCCTTCAAAAAAATAGGGTAGGTAGGTAGGTATTTCCATTTATTTTATTTTTTCATTATATTTTTTTGGCGAGATGTGTGATGTTGTTACATGTTGTAAATTTAAGTGTAACGGTTTTGTGACACCCCTGCAGACCATACATATTATTAAATGGGTTAGTCTTTATAAAATGGTCAGTACTTGGCTAACCTCTATAAGTACTAAAAATTACCCGCAGAATTTATAAATAAAAAAAAAAAAAACATGCCTGTTTTAACAGGTTAAATTCTTGATTTGAAATATAATTGCAGGGATTGGTGTTATGTCAATAGGGTGACGTCAGAATTCTTCTTATTTAAACATTGACATATTCAAACATCTTCAACAGCTAAGTTCCCGTCAACATTAAAACCTTCACCTTGTTGAATTTCAGTCTTCCAAGTCACTGTTACTTTGTATGATTTTGCAGGTTCATGTTTACTATGGTACAGATCGAACACATTGGTATCAATTTTTAACTTTAATGCGACCACGCTTGCTGCCTCTGACAGCCTGTTGGGCCATGCAAGCTGCCATTGAGATCTAGATCATCATCATGCTTAATATAGAGGATGCGATTTTTGTCGAGCCTGCAACTTTTGTTGCAGAAAGCTCGACATAGGGATAGTGATCCGGCGGCGGCGGCGGTGTTAGCTAACTTCTTAAAAGCTTTATATTTTAGAAGGTGGAAGACCTGGATGCTTCATACTTTGTATATAGATGCCTCATGTTACGAAGTTTCCGTCAGTCACATGTCCAATGTCCTTGACCTCATTTTCATGGTTCAGTGACCACTTGAAAAAAAAGTTCAAATTTTTGTAATGTTGAATTCTCTCTTATTATAAGTAATAGGATAACTATATTTGATATGTGCGTACCTTGCAAGGTCCTCATGTCTGTCAGACAGTTTTCACTTGACCTCGACCTCATTTCATGGATCAGTGAACAAGGTTAAGTTTTGGTGGTCAAGTCCATATCTCAGATACTATAAGCAATAGGGCTAGTATATTCGGTGTATGGAAGGACTGTAAGGTGTACATGTCCAACTGGCAGGTGTCATCTGACCTTGACCTCATTTTCATGGTTCAGTGGTTATAGTTAAATTTTTGTGTTTTGGTCTGTTTTTTTCCATACTATATGCAATAGGTCTACTATATTTGTTGTATGGAATGATTGTAAGGTGTACATGTCTAGCGGGCAGATGTCATGTGACCTTGACCTCATTTTCATGGTTCAGTGGTTATAGTTAAATTTTTGTGTTTTGGTCTGTTTTTTTCATACTATATGCAATAGGTCTACTGTATTTGTTGTATGGAATGATTGTAAGGTGTACATGTCTAGCGGGCAGATGTCATGTGACCTTGACCTCATTTTCATGTTCAGTGGTCAAAGTTAAGTTTTTGAGTTTTGGTCTTTTTATCTAATACTATATGCCATAGGTCAACTTTATTTAGTGTATGGAAATATTTTATGATCTTTATGTCAGTAGCGCAGGTTTCTTTTGACCCTGACCTCATTTTCACGGTTCATTGCACAGTGTTAAGTTTTTGTGTTTTGGTCTATTTTTCTTAAACTATAAGTAATAGGTCAACTATATATGTTGTATATAAGCATTGTTAGCTGTACATGTCTGCCTGGCATGGTTCATCTGACCTTGACCTCATTTTCATGGTTCATTGGTCTTTGTTTAGTTATCTTGGTTAATGTTAAGTTTATGAGACAGTTGTAATAAAACTTTATACTTAGGACTATCAACATAATATCAATGATTAGTATAGAAGGCGAGACATTTCAGCGTGTGCACTCTTGTAAAATTTAAGCGCACAGATGATCATGCAACTTCTTTCACTTTTGTATTAAACTGAAAGTAGGTGTTTCCGACTTTGTACTTTCACTCTCGATTTCATTTTTAAATAAAATGACATAGGGTCGGCAGACTCGGCACCCAATAATAGGGACAGTCGAGTTACCGTAAACTGGCATATATTCTTTTGGCCTTATCAGATCACATTTTATTTGTTTTGTCCTGATTTTAAAAATCAAGAAGGGGTTCTTTTAATTTGATTTTTTTTTTTTGAAAAGCTTCAAATGTAAACTTTATATCTTAAATGTTGCAAAAAGATTCATTCTCAATGTTCCATTCATTATTTTGTTTTGCTTTATTTTATAACACATATTATTTTAATAGGTAAGGAGAGTTATGATATCTCGGATGGCTAAACCTGAAGAAGTATTGGTTGTGGAAACAGACCAAGGAGAGGTTGTCAGAGAATTTTTAAAAGACACAGACTCTATTAACTTATATAAAAACATGAGGGAAACATTAGGTATGCTTGTTCTTAAACATCATTTATAAGAATTTATGTTACATTTTTCTATGAAATATGTGGAAAGGCATATTTTAGTCCTGTCTGTCCATTACTAGTTGACCCCTGTGTAATGTAGCCCCTTTTATTTTATTTTTTTATAAGGAATTAAGGTTATTGGATTGGAATCAAGCTCTAAAGAAACAATTGTAGTGTATACCTTGAACAGATTGGTTTATGGGGTTTCCCATAGCAAGACATGGACCCCCGCATACAAGTTTGTCAACACAAACTCGTGCAAGTTTCATTTAGTTGATTGGAATGAGGATATAAAGCTTGAATGAATTGATTCATCATTAATGTTTTGTGCAGATCATACAAATTTCTAGAAGTTGTATTTATTTTGGTTATTTGGGACGAAAGGAAATAGAGACATAAAGGTGAGTCATACAATAAACTTTTAATTGGGTTGTTGTTTTAGCATTAATTTGATTTGGTACATTTGTAAATTAATGAAAAATCAAAGCACTTTGGTTTTAAAGAGAGTAAATGTATGTTTTGTTTTACAGTTTATTTGACTCATCTTGACTACGCAGACACAGAATCAATAATGACAGAAAAATTACATAATCAGGTCAATGGGACAGAATGGTCGTGGCAAAACTTGAACACAGTAAGTTGCTAGAATATTATCTCAACAAATGTAGAGAGAATAGGTGTAAAATTGCATTTTTATGTAACAGTTATATCTCATTGGCTAAGATTTAATGTTGAATCTCCAATGAACAAGTTGTTACTAGATTGAATTGCTTGAATCAACAAATGCATTGACTACTTTGTAATCGAAAAGAAACCATTTATTACAACATAAACATAAATAACACCCTTTATATGTGATAATATAAAATTTTAAGTTTTTATTGGAGTGACATCATGATCAGCCTTGAGATTCATGATGTTCACAGAATTTAATTTTAATTTTTGGTTTATATAAAATGTTCCTATGGAATGAATTTTTGGATTTCATGCCATTCAATTTTTAGAAGTTTTGTTCATTCAAAACAGTTGCAATTAGAAGACACTGATATTTTTTAGTTCATGAAAATACAAACTTTGTGAGAATTGACATCCAATTAAGTTTTTAAAAATTTCTCTTCTAGTTATGTTGGGCAATAGGCTCAATAAGTGGGGCTATGCATGAAGATGATGAAAAAAGATTCTTAGTAACAGTTATAAAGGTAAGAATAAAACCAGTTGTTTTCAGATTTTTATATCTCCATGAACATTGTTTACGAGACACATATTTGATCATTAGTTCTGTAAACAGAATGGAATCTAGTGTTGGATATCTTTTCATAAAAACACTGAATTCTAAACTGTTTATTATATCATCATGTGTGGATAGAAATATAGAAAAAAAAATGTTTTGTTTACAGTGTTCATGGTACTTGTTAGACCAGCTTATTAAATTCCTTTATTCTCATATCCTTCCTTCCAATTATTATCTGCAGATTCAATCTCTTATTATTATTGGTAGATGAAAGAAAAACATACATTTTAATATGGAAATTGTTCTTTCCCATACCAGAAAAAATGAAATAAATCTGCATGACAAAATTTTAAAAAATTGAAATGAGAATCATGGAATTATTTTGTTTGGCCTCATTTCTGTTGAATATAATTGGTGTTATCAGTTCACAAGAAATTCATATTATTGTAGTCATTGACACATCTTTTAAAAAGATCAGTGAGTACCTGTCTGACATAAAATATCTTGATTAACTTATATACTTTTATGATAAAGTTTTCACCAAAAAAAATAATATATAGTTCAGAATAATACTAAGTTGAGGTTTGAAGAACTGATTGCACCAAGAAAGTACTTTATATGGCATGTATATATTTTTCTTAAACTATACATCATCACTTGTAACCTAAGCAAAAGTCAACAGATAAACTAGAATTTAGAATGTTAGATTCAGACTAATCGATAAGAAATAGCTTACAAGAGGTGAAATAGTGACACTGCTACTGTTTCTTGCAGGGTGATTGGCTTTTTAACTGACTGTGATGGAATGGTTTCTGCTAATTAGTAAATATATTACATGTCATCATGTTCAGTAAATTAGAATTAACAATATAAAACAAACATATTATATGGGAAAGACATTTTGAGATTTATGTATGGGTTGGTTCTCCTTTAGAACATTTTCATAGTACCTTCCCTGGGGCCCATACATTAATGGTACAATAAGGCCTAGTTTTTTTTTTTAATTTGTGGTTTACAGAGTTCAATTTGAAATCTTCAGGACATCTGCTTTAGGGAGAATCGGATTAGATAAACGTGAACAGCTTAATAGTGAAACATGACAAGAAAAGAAAATGACCAATTTACAAAGGTTTCTTATGTTCAAGAGAAAAAAAGCTTTAAACTTTGATTTCTCTCTGAAAAGTAAAAAATTGGCAGATCTGTAAACCAACAAATAAAAACTAGCCTTGCATTAAATTTGTTTTATATGTGTGAAATATTTATGCATGAACAGAGGTTTTCTGAATTGACGACATTTTCTATATAAAAGAAAGCATGAATTTAATTAGTGCAATTTGTATGTTTTATATATATATATTATAGGTTGCTGTTCCGAAAAATATAAATGTTTTGGTTTTCAATATTCTTTTGTTTTAAAGTAAAATTTCTTCACTGATTATATATTTCATGTTAAGATAGTTTGATTTATTATAATAAAGATAAACAAAAGACAATGGAGAAATTTATGTTCTTTTTATTGTTATGATTGTCATGATTTTCATTGTTTTGAGTTTATATGCATGTTTCCAATCTTTGACTAATATATATTATGCATTGTAGGACTTGTTAGGGTTGTGTGAACAAAAAAGAGGAAAAGACAATAAGGCAATAATAGCTAGTAATATTATGTATGTGGTGGGACAGTATCCAAGATTCCTTCGTGCTCATTGGAAATTCCTGAAAACAGTAGTTAACAAATTGTTTGAATTCATGCATGGTAAGTTATTATTTTGTATAATATTAATGTGGATTACTGTAACACACTTTCTCTTTCAATCTCACCTAGTCCTTTATCCATGTGAGCTATTGTTATCATTTAGTATCTGTCTTCTTGGAAACCATAGTATCTTTCAAACTTGTGATAAATGATTCTTAGAATATCTTATTCAAAGTTTTGTGTTTTTGTCCTATGGGAATGTGATGGTGCAAGGCCATCTTGTGATTCTGTGGAGATGACTGCACTGTGTGGTCATGGCAATGCTGTTATTTGAATTTGTACATGTTGAATGTTTTGGCACGAGTAATTGAAGTTGTATTGACATTTATTTCAGAGACACATGACGGTGTGCAGGATATGGCATGTGATACATTCATTAAAATAGCACAAAAATGTAGACGACATTTTGTACAGGTCCAGGTTGGAGAAGTGATGCCATTCATTGAGGAAATATTAAATGGAATTAATACAATTATTTGTGATCTTCAGCCACAACAAGTAAGTTGTTTTGTATTGAGAAAATTATTGCTGGTGGACAAAAACAATTTTCAACTGAAAAGTTTGTTCAACAAAAAACCATGTAGGCATCAATAAGTTGACCTAAATGTCGTTGTTGTTCTCTTATTCAGTATGAACTGCCTCTCGTAAGGTGATATCAAATAAGTACCTCTCATAATGCCATACTAATATAATTTCTAGATAACTTGTTACCATATTTTCTGTTTCTCTAGAGTGTTGAATACTACTAAATGAATTTTCTAAATGCAAATTAAACATAAAAACAAATTGAAAATCTTGTGCACAATCTTGTTATATTTGACAAAGATTTTAAAGTGCAGACATTTAATGTTAGTAGATGTGTATAGCACTAAGTTTATCTCTATCTGAAAGACTATTTACATGCATAAATATAGAAAACAACATAAAAACTAATGGGAACAAAAACCTAGCTCAAATTTCATAGAAATAAAGACTAAAGATTAATGAGTGTGTTGCATTGTAGCTCCTTTTAGATAAACACATAGGTGAGATTTTTTTTTCAATTAAAGGTGCATACATTCTATGAGGCAGTAGGTATGATGATAAGTGCTCAGACTGATCAAACGGCTCAAGAACACTTGATAGAACGTTATATGTTGTTACCTAACCAAGTGTGGGATGGTATCATTAACCAAGCAACACATAATGTGGAAGTACTGAAAGATCCTGATGCAGTAAAACAGTTAGGAAATATCTTAAAGACAAATGTCCGAGCTTGTAAAGCTTTAGGACATCCATATGTTGCACAAGTAGGTTTATTTAGTTGATCTGTCAAAAAATAAGTTTTGATTTAATGTACACTTTTTTAATTTATTTAATGAAGAATACTCGAACTAAAAAATGTTAAAAGCCAAGGATGTATGAATGCTTTGAAATCTATATGACCAAAAGGGAGATACAAGTATAGCAAAATACATGTTCATCTTATGTCAGCTTTGCCTGTGGGAGTTGGAAGCTTAGTTTCTTTTATACCTAAATCAGATTGAAGGTGTTTCAGTAGCCCAATGATGTAGAACTTAAAAGCAGAGACTGTATCAGTATGTTATAATTGCAACAAATCTACCAAAAAATACATTTCTATTCTTTTCATTATTCATTCTTAAATTTTTCTCGACCCTGTTTCTTCTGATATTCCAGATTTGTTGTAGTTATACATCACTGTTGGTCAGTGACAAGTGATTATGAGAGCTGAGGGCTTTGATTTAATAAGGAAAATGAAATAGCACATTTTTTTGGGGTGAAATCAAACAAGGAATACCTTTCACAAAGCACAGTAGTTTGTGATGATCAGCCATTTCATATGAGAATATACTTAGATACATGTATAGAAAAATTTTGCAAGACACTGCTACTATTTATACAATTGTGTATATTTTAGCTTGGAAGAGTTTACTTAGATATGCTGAACGTTTACAAAGTAATGAGTGAGAACATTAGTAGTGCAATAGCCAGCAATGGTGAAAGTGTCACCAAACAACCTCTCATTAGAAGTATGAGAACAGTAAAGAAAGAAGCGTTAAAATTGATCTCCGGATGGGTTAGCAGATCAAATGATCCTCAAATGGTATGTTAAAAGTTGATAAAATGTTTCTGGGGTATATGATTGAAAAGGTTGACAATTTGATTTAACTTGAAATAATGAGAACTGCATTAATCATACTTAATTTATCTATTGACAAATATGTTGTTGAGTGATATGTTTAAAAGGGTTCTGTGGAGACCTAATATTTTCCAGCTTGTGGCAAAAATAGAAAAGAAATCCTATCTACCAACCTACCTTATAACATCTAGGAGGGTACCGAAGATACAATGCATTCTGTTTGGGATATTTTGAGCACAATGTTACATTCAGCTTCTCATTCTAATATATATATTTTAGCGTATAACCATCATACGATATTACATATGTATATGTTAACTTAAAAGTTTTGGTATTTGTTAATAACCTAAAATAAAATATTCTGTTTAATAAAAATCTAGGGTGGAGATGAAAAACTTTGTAAGCCCAATGATGTAGAAATTCAAATCAGAGACTGTATCAGAATGTGAAATTGCAACAAATCTACCAAAATTGTTTGTCTTAAAGTTATTTATTATTTTTTAGTTTCTAGCAAAATTACTTGCTATTATAGATTTGTTGTAGTTTGACAGCTCTGTTGGTCAGTGATCATGTGATTATGAGAGCTGAGGGCCTTGACATTATTTTTAGAATTTTACAACTATATCCTACATAAAAATGATCATTGTACTTAATTTTAAGTTATAGTTGCCTTTAAAGTTGACCAAGTGAATATGCATGAAAATGTTAATGGAGCAACAGTGTGACAATTGTCCTAAAAAAAATTTAGATTTATTTTGCTTGATGCTGACAAAATGTGGCAAAATTAATTTCCCAAATTAGCTCTTATAATTAACAAATCTTGAGATCCCCTTTAAATACATTATTAGTATTCATCAAAATTTTCGTCTTGAGGGGGAAAAAAATTGATTTGTTTTTATGCCCAATGTAATTGAAAAGTGGACCATATCTTCAAACTCTTTTAGATCATTTTTTAGTAGCAATAAACAAAAGAACTATGTCAATTGGACATGCTTTGATACTATTTATGCACTTGAATTTTTACTTGATAACATTTTTGTTCGCTTTGGAGATTCCGTATATCGTCAAGTTATTGGAATTCCAATGGGGACTAACTGTGCACCACTTATTGCGGACCTGTTTTTGTATTGTTATGAGTTACAATTTATGACTAAAATTAGCAAAGACCCATCAAAACAACATTTGATACAAAAATTTAACAATACTTTTAGATATTTGGATGATATATTGGCTCTAAATAATGACGACTTCAGTATGTATACTAAAGAAATTTATCCTGTAGAACTTACTTTAAATAAAGCTAATGATAACAATGACCACTGCCCTTTCCTCGATCTTGATATCTATATCATAAACGGGAAGCTTAATACAAAAATTTATGATAAAAGAGATGATTTTTCATTTCCTATTGTTAATTATCCATTTTTAGATGGTGACGTTCCCTTGTCACCATCTTATGGTGTTTATATATCTCAACTTGTACGATTCGCTCGTGTATGTAACAATGTATTAGATTTTAGCGAGAGAAATTTATGTATTACTGAAAAATTATTACACCAGGGTTTTCGATATCACAAACTGGTCAAAACATTTACTAAATTTTATCACCGGTATAAGGAAATAATTCGTAAATATAACTCAACATGCAGACATCTTATACGTTCAGGTATTTCACATCCAAAATTTTATGGAAATATTCTTTATAAAGCACAAAAATGTCAGTATTCTCCTCAGAAACTAACAAAACCTTTAAATAGACTTATTAAAAGGGGATATAGTTACGATACTGTTGTCAGGTCATTAAAGATTGCATATTTTGGCTTTAACATTGATTCACTGATAGGGTCTTTGCATCGGAACTAAACACATTTATTTCTTAAAAAAAACAGTTGTTGGCATGACACGGGTTATGTTCTTCTCATACATTTTATGATAGTATGATACTAAATCCCTAACGGGAGGGATTGTACCTGATATTCATATGATGAAGACATAATCTTTCAATCAGTTTAATTGAGGTCTGGAGCTGGCATGTCAGTTAACTGCTAGTAGTCTGTTGTTATTTATGTATTATTGTCATTTTATTTATTTTCTTTTGTTACATCTTTTGACATCAGACTCGGACTTCTCTTGAACTGAATTTTAATGTGCGTATTGTTATTCTTTTACTTTTCTACATTGGCTAGAGGTATAGGGGGAGGGTTGAGATCTCATAAACATGTTTAACCCCGCCGCAATTTTGCGCCTGTCCCAAGTCAGGAGCCTCTGGCCTTTGTTAGTCTTGTATGATTTTAATTTTTAGTTTCTTGTGTATAATTCGGAGTTTAGTATGACGTCCATTATCACTGTACTATTATGCATATTTTAGGGGCCAGCTGACGGACACCTACGGGTGCGGGAATTCTCGCTACATTGAAGACCCATTGGTTGCCTTCGGCTGTTGTTTGCTCTATGGTCGGGTGGTTGTCGCTTTGACATATTCACCATTTCCTTTCTCAATTTTATTGTAGAAAAAAAATCCTAGACATTCATTGTTTTTGTCCGTTGTGGTATATTTATCACAAATGTTTCATGCAACTTCACATGCTGATATATAACACAGATTTAAAGCGGTTTGAATGGAGTATGTAGGTAAATGTAATATCTTTGGCTAGCTTGCTTGCTAGCAGAACAGTAGAGTCATTATTAGGTAAGTTATACTACCCTCCTTTCGAATTAGCCTAGTCCTACAGACCGATAGATTTGTTATCTGTCAGGCCAGTCTACTCCTAAAGAAGGGTAGTTTACCTAACTTAATAATGACTTCTCGGTTCAGCGAGCAAGCAAGCACCTTTACCTACACACTTAATGCAATCAGCTTTAAAGGGGCACTAGCTACGATATATATAAAAAAAATAAAGTATGATTTTTTTAGATCAATCATTAATCAAATTGGAATAATGAAATAATAATTTGCTTTAAGCAATCAATTTCCAATAATTTTGTTGAAATAAGCGATTAAACATAATTTTTGACTGATTCACTTGCAAGTGAAAACGTCATCATCATTCTAACCGGTATTCATGTGAACTTCAAGTTAACCCTTAGCTAGAGATTGACAACGCATGCATTGTACGTGTACTGGTTATTTAAAGAAAAAGAATGTCAACAATGAAAGTGAAACTACGGTTAATCATTTGATTACTAATTCGATGCACATAAAATCATTTTTATATGGTTAAAAACAATGAGAAACATCTATTTTTAATCTATAAAATAAAATCAAACAGACCTATAAAAATCCAATTGCACGTGTTGGTTTAATCTATTCGTATCTTTATTTTTGTTTACATCGCTTATATGGTCATCTGAGGTCAAATCGATAGTTAATTAGATGGCGTCTGGACCAAATTACACACGAAACGAACCTATATATTATCTACCCCATGCTCTGTTAACTGTTTTTTTAGACTTTTGATAGTTTGGATAAATGTTTTACATTGTTATAAACCAAATCTGAGAATTTGAGTAAAATCGGTTACAATGAATTTGACAGCTAGTGCCCCTTTAACATTGATAAGAAATAGATATTTTTGGAGTGGCAGTTGTTCAGTAGCAATGTAATCATGAAAATTTGTTAAAGAATTTGAAATAAGTGCGCTATCATATAGAAAACTAGGGAATAGAGAAAAAAACTATATTAGCCCAATGATGTAGAAATTCAAATCAGAGACTGTATCAGTATGTTATAATTACAACACATCGCCAAAATTACTTTCTTCAGTTTCCTATTTAATTTATTTTTGACTTCTTGTTTCGAAAAAGACAGCTTGCTGTTTTAGATGTTTTAGATTTGTTATAGTTATACATCACTGTTGGTCGGTGATCATGTGATTATGAGAGCTGAGGGCTTTGACATTAAAGAACATTCATGAAGTATGAATGTTCTTAACTTTATCTGACATGAAAATGATCATTGTGCTTAATTCTAAATTTATTTCAAACAATGGTTTATGAGAAATAAGTCAAGTTTTGTTCAATATTTCATGCAGTGTATTGTTTGTCAGCTATAGAATGATCTACTGTAGAAGCAGAAACTTGCGTGGAGGATTAAACTTCGTTTATTTCGTGGAAAGAATATATCCACAAAAATTAAAACCCCCCCCACGAATATTTAACCTCCATATATAATACCAATTACATTTAAGGAAACCACGAAATTTAATCCCCATGAAAATCTATTAGAGAGACAAAACCACAAAATTTTAACCCCACGAAAAAATTAATGTTCCTACAATATGCTAAATTTAAAAAAAATGATGCATATATGATTCCATCAAGGCATTCACTGTTCAAGCTAGAATGTGTTTATTCACAGAACTGACTAGTTACAGTCTTTGATTGTGGAATCATGATTTATAGTGCTATGGGGAAATAAGAGGATAAAAGAAAAATACATACATGTAACAGTTGAGTCTAAATGGCTCAGGCATATGTGTGTGTTTTTTTTTTAAACCCTAAGGACAATCGTTACCATGTAGGAAGGTAACCCTAAACATTGTTTTTTTTTGCCATTTCTTTACATTAGAATATTGGGGTGAGAGGAAAAACTTTGTAAGCCCAATGATGTAGAAATTTAAATCAAGAGACTGTATCAGTATGTTATAATTACAACAAATCTCTCAAAAAAATTAATTACCTTATTTTTCAACTTTTTGTTTCTAGAAGAAAACAGCTTGCTGTTTTAGATTTGTTTTAGTTATCAATCACTGTTGGTCAGTGATCATGTGATTATGAGAGCTGAGGGCTTTGCAATTATTTTTAGTAGAATTTTGTTTGTTTTCCTTTAAATTGTACTCTAGGCATTCACTTAATATTGTTGTATTTACAGGTTGCTGTTAATTTCATCCCACCATTACTAGATGCTGTATTGTTAGATTACCAGAGAAATGTTCCAGCAGCCAGAGAACCAGAAGTCCTCAGTACAATGGCCTCAATTGTTAACAGATTAGAGGTGGGTAGTAATTTATTAATTAATCAGTAGGTATAAACCCTAAAGTTTTCAAAACAATGTCCTCAGTTGTAAATAATATAGTGTTGATAATTGACAACATTTCAGTAGTAAATTGACTGAGATCCTCCTCATACGCAGTAATATAACTTGATATTCCTCAGGTATTTGATGCAATATTGAATGTTTTGATATTTGTATTTTCAGGGTAACATAACTAATGATATTCCTCAGATATTTAATGCAATATTGAATGGCTTGATATTTATGATATTCCTCAGATATTTGATGCAGTATTGAATGGCTTGATAGTTGTATTTTCAGGGTAACATAACTAATGATATTCCTCAGATATTTGATGCAATATTGAATGGCTTGATATTTGTATTTTCAGGGTAACATAACTAATGATATTCCTCAGGTATTTGATGCAATATTGAATGGCTTGATATTTGTATTTTCAGGGTAACATAACTAATGATATTCCTCAGGTATTTGATGCAATATTGAATGGCTTGATATTTGTATTTTCAGGGTAACATAACTAATGATATTCCTCAGATATTTGATGCAATATTGAATGGCTTGATATTTGTATTTTCAGGGTAACATAACTAATGATATTCCTCAGATATTTGATGCAATATTGAATGGCTTGATATTTGTATTTTCAGGGTAACATAACTAATGATATTCCTCAGATATTTGATGCAATATTGAATGGCTTGATATTTGTATTTTCAGGGAAACATAACTAATGATATTCCTCAGATATTTGATGCAGTATTGAATGGCTTGATATTTGTATTTTCAGGGTAACATAACTAATGATATTCCTCAGGTATTTGATGCAGTATTGAATGGCTTGATATTTGTATTTTCAGGGTAACATAACTAATGATATTCCTCAGGTATTTGATGCAGTATTGAATGGCTTGATATTTGTATTTTCAGGGTAACATAACTAATGATATTCCTCAGGTATTTGATGCAGTATTGAATGGCTTGATATTTGTATTTTCAGGGTAACATAACTAATGATATTCCTCAGGTATTTGATGTAATATTGAATGGCTTGATATTTGTATTTTCAGGGTAACATAACTAATGATATTCCTCAGGTATTTGATGTAATATTGAATGGCTTGATATTTGTATTTTCAGGGTAACATAACTAATGATATTCCTCAGATATTTGATGCAGTATTTGAATGTACATTAGAGATGATCAACAAAGATTTTGAAGAGTTTCCAGAACACAGAACTAATTTCTTTCTGTTGTTACAAGCAGTCAATACACATTGTTTTCAAGGTAATTTTTAGAAGTGCTGAAATCAAAGACAAAACTTCTTTTTAATTGCTGATTATTTTTACACACAGTTAACAAGGCATAAGACGAAGGAACGTATGTTGATGCTGTTCTCGATCTCAAGGTCATAACTATAAGGCTAACTATTAAACTGAAATCATTTAAATGTTCTTTATTTTTTGATTAAGAGAGTTAGAAAAAAATCAGCAATATGTATTAAAGCTGTCTTTTTGTTGTTGTATGTTTTGTGAAAAAGACTTCCTAGATAAATGTATTGACCCTTAAAATGCATGTATATCCTAATAAAGGCATATTTTTTCACATATTACCTAGATATTACTGATCTTTTATTTTTTAAGCACCTGATGATATAAACTTTAATTTTCTTTTTCAGCCTTCCTAAATATTCCACCAGCACAGTTCAAATTAGTGTTAGACTCTATAATATGGGCATTCAAACATACAATGAGGAATGTAGCAGATACAGGGCTCGACATTCTCTATCAGTTATTACAAAATGTGGCACAAAAGGAAGAGGCAGCTCAGAGTTTTTATCAAACTTACTTCAAAGATATCTTACAACACGTTTTCTCTGTTGTAACTGATAGTTCTCACACAGCAGGTAAATTTACATGTAACTCAACTAACTTGGGCAAACTTACTTTGAAGACGTTTTACAACATGTTTTCTGTTGTAACTGATAGTTCTCACACAGCAGGTAAATTTACATGTAACTTGACTAACTTGGACAAACTTACTACAAAGATATCTTACAACATGTTTTCTCTGTTGTAACAGATAGTTCTCACACAGAAGGTAAATTTACTTGTAACTCAACTGTCAGAGTGGGTTTGATTCCAGACTTAATTGACTACTATCATGAAGATTTCCAGTTTTCTGTTGAAGGTCTGTAGTTCTCTTGAGACTGCCATGAAATAGCAAATGATGCTAAAGTGCTGTTTAACAACAACAAAAATCAATCAATCATTTAAAATTCCAATTACACGACAAGATAATTTCCCCAGCTTAATGTTTGTATATAAAAAAAGAAAATAGTAAAAATTTGCCTTCATTAAAGAAAAAAATAAGTTTGTTCTTTGCATTTCAGGGTTAACCACACAGGCTACAATATTGGCATATATGTTTTGTTTGGTTGAAAATGGTAAAATTACTGTGGCTTTGGCAGGCAGTGGTGACAATTCACAGAATGTTCAGCATATTATGCAGTTCCTGTTAGAATTACTCAAGCATGCCTTTCCACATCTAAATGAGTGAGTAAATAATTTTTAAACAAAGGGATATATTTTATATCCTTTTATTGAATAGAAGATGCAATTCCAAATTAGTTTTAATTAGCACAAGAGTTGTTTCTAGTCAAATTACTGTGTCTTTCTGTCAGTGCTTTATTTTGTGTTGTCAGCAAAGTTGTTTACCCTACATTTGTACAGTATATATTAATTGCTTGAAAGAAACCCAACTAACCACAGCTGCATATTAATGAAAATAAAAATAAAAATATGATAACAAATCAATGAGAAATTTTTAGCTGTTTAAAAAATGCTTTATAAATCATTGTCAATTACTCAAAAACAGCTTTCAAAAGGTAAAAGATAAATGGTTTTAATACAGAGCCATCTTGATTTTTATTGACAAATTATATGTTGTATTCAGTTTTGCTTTATTTAAAAGAGGTAGTATAATGTGTAAAAATCATTTAATTTATTCTTGCAGGCCACAAATCAAAGTATTTATTGAAGGACTGTTTAGTTTTGACCAAGATATTCCTTCTTTTAAAGAACATCTGCGAGATTTCTTGGTTCAGATCAGGGTATGTACTTTATTAATGAATGTAAGATACTGCATGGAAATGAAATTTTATAGGAAATAGACCAGTTCTTCATTTAAAAGTCTTAAAAATAAAATAAATTTTCTGTTTCAAAATCTGCATATTTCATTAAAGATCAATACCAATTCATAATATACCTTACATGTCACAACCTGGCTAAAATAGGCTTGGATCAGTATTCTAACATTTTAGTATTTGATGACAGGTGAAAGTAAAGATCCCTTTTGAATTTTCCAGAGTAATGGAATTCAACAGTCAAATTTTAATCGATTTTTATTTGCCTTGTGCTGTCTTCCAGTAAGTTTTTCTGTAGGGTCATATTTCTTAATTTTGATTCATTGCTTTCTACATCGTTTCATTTTCTTCTTTGGATATGTATACAACTTTTGTATCCTGTGCTCATAGTGCAGCTGTTTATGGTTGAATATCTGGTTTTCTTTAAGTAAATTAAGCATTTAAATTTGGAATTTATGATTTCAGGAATATGCCGGTGAAGACAATGCTGATCTGTTTTTGGAAGAACGAGAAACAGCAATCAAAAGTGCACAAGAAGAAAAACGTAAACAGCAGCTAGCTGTTCCTGGTATCATTGGACCACATGAAATCCCAGAAGAAATGCAAGATTGACATTTTATTGATTATTTCACCCCATGAAATAATATTTTACATAAACATTTACTTTTGAAACTTTTAGATATCCTCTTTCAACTTGTATGCATGCCACATATACATGCACTTTGAAAATAACTGTTTGGTTTATGTATAACTTTTTACCTGACTCGAGTACACATATTTCATTTTGCCTTTTTTTTAATCAAGCGGTAAATTATTTTGTCAATTGAGATGGATCATGTTTATCTCCTGTTAAATTTTTTTGAAAGACTTTGTTCCTTTCAAATACATAATACTACTTCATAATGAAGTTCAATTATCATTGTTCATTTTTGTTAATGCCATTTTGTGATATGAAATATCTGTACATCATGGTAGTATATTTCCATTTGTGTAAATCCTAAAACATGAGATGTTTCAGTGCTTTCATTGTGTATTTAATGGCATGTACATTTTTTGTGTAAATTTGTAAATACATAAAACAAGAAGTATATATGTATATAAGTGTTCATTCTACATGTAGGGTCTGAACTGGCAATGTTTGTGTCTCATAAAACATGTCCCTGGTTATCTAGCCTTCTCTAGATGTCATATCATTCAATTAAGCTCCCAAAATACACAACATTTAAAACTACATAGCCCATGCATTGTCATTTTAATTGGTATTTAACCTTATTAGTTGTAGCAGATCTTGATAAAGACAATTTGTTTATTTTTTTTTCCATTATAAACAACTGCCAAATTTTATAAGTTTCTTAAATAGTTTCGTAAATATCTTAAAAGAAATATAGTAGTTATCCATGGTCTGTAATAACTTGTTAGGTAAATAATTAGATATTTGAAGAAAAATGAATCGTTTCAAATATATAAGATAAGCTTGAAAAATGTTTATAAATAGAATGCTTATTTATCTGATTATAGATTAGGTGTCAGATTATTATGTGATGATGAAGATAATGTAGACTGTGTAATCCTGTACCAAATAGGTGACCTTTTTCTGTGGTCATAATGTCTTAAGTAAGGTTGTATATGACAGTATAAAGTAAGCCTCCATTTCAATCTATTTAGTCTGGTTTGTTTTTATGCAATTACTGTTCTGCTTAAATATTATTTTGTAAACTGGTTGTTCTTCACTTAATTTTTGGAATCAATATATCAAAACAAATTGCTTGATGAGTTAATTTATGAAATACATTAAACGTTTGGTAAATAGCTTTTAAAGCATTCTTTTTATAAGTATTTAAATTTTAATATTTGAAAAGATATGAAGTTATATATCTGTTTTGGAGGTGTGATTTGCACACATTTTGGTCTTGTTTCAATTATTTAGGAGAAATCATGTACACTATAAATGTTCTTGTGAAAAAGTCCTAGATAATATTATATGATGATGCATATTAACCTGAAAGTTGTCATTTTTACTCATCATTTTATTCATTATATAGTTTTTCAATAGCATAAGACATAACTTATAATATACCTGTTGCTGTAGGTTATACTGTATATGTACTTTTATTCATGTGTGTTTAATATTTGCATTTTTCTAAAAAAAAAAAAAAAAAATTATATAAAACAAAAGAAACATAGATTATCTAATCACCAAAACAGTCCTCTGTTAGATAGAGGTTTTTATCAGAATAAGTTGTTACTAAACATGAAACTCATATTTGGCTTTTAGCATAATTAATAACCTTTAGTCCTTCTATCCTGAACCCTTTTACCTACAGATGATGATTAGTTTAGGTTTTCTGGCATCTGCATACCTCTTTTATATTTCCTGCTGAAAAACATTGCAAACATGTCTAATTTCTTTGTTTGTTGCCCAGAATCAATGTGTTAACATGACACTTCTGATGGTTGAAAATGATGGGAATTTACAACCATGTGAAAAAATTCACAAACTTTTTGGTTAAAAATTTACTATTTTGTGTCCATGGACAAATTATTAATTTCAATGCTGAAAGTTTTATCAAAACAGAAAGAAAACAAATAATGTCCATGATAAAAATATAATGAAATAAATGAATACCGATAAAAAAAAAAAATAATGTCAAGTTCTTCGACTTACAACCAGGGAAGCCATTGTCTCAGAAAAACTAGTCAGGGCAGCTATTAGTGAAAGGGTTAATTGAATTTTGTATGGATCACTGTTACTGTATCATAATCAAAGTTCAATTGAGGTAATATAAACAAGTTAAACATGCATGTACAATTGGTTATTCCAGTAATATTTATTCAATCAATTTTATATGCATGCAAGCTGTTTTTGTATTCACATGTACATAATTTTGCAAAATTCAGGAAAATAATACACAGCTGAAAAAAAGTACACATACAGAATAACATTTCTAAAAGAAATGCTTGACTGTTGAATATTTGGTGAAAATCTTGGTCTCTTTTCACACAAAATCTTATGACAAAAATTGAATGTTTGTATACTAAAATGTTCATGACTTGCAAGTATTATTTCTTAAAAGATGTATTGTGAACCAAGTCACTTGTCTCAATAAAAAAAAATTAGAACATAAGCCAACAAGATGTTTTGACAGTTTATGATAAAAAGAAATTACAGTAGTGTAGTAAATACAAGAAACTATTGTGTCAAGATATAGGATGGTGTATATTTGTGATTATGTCCCATGTTATCATTTTTGTGGTCATATTTATAGTACATGTAGTCATACACGTTTGTTCATCATGTGTTAGTTATCTACATTTTCTATTAGATCTGTGAAAATTACAGACAATAAAGTATTGAAAACCCTTGGAAATCAGAATTGTTATTCCTTGAGTACTGTCTTCAAATAGTCAATACATTTCAAGCTTTGAAGGAATCAGTTTACAGGAAAAAAACCTAGTGCTTTTTAAAAAAGAGTATTTTCCTGTTCAGGTTAGACATGTAATGGGGTTCAATGAAAACATAATAGACACATGGACACTTTTAAATCTCAAACTAGGGGTAAGTGTGTAGTACTTTTTTGAAAGGGGAAAAAGCAGGTGAAATTCTTGGCTGGTATAGGTGGTTACTCCATTTTAAAAGTGCCTTCCCTTTATAACCATATATGTTTTAATTGAACAGCCATAAATTGTTAGTGGAATTTTAAATTTACTGTCTGACATATTATGGCAAGGAGCATGCAGTGTTACTCCCTGTACACCCTCTTAAAATCAAATGGGTATTTGTCATTGCTTTATTCCTGCAGAAAATGGTCAGATTTTTGGAACACAAGTCTATGATGACTAACAGATGAAGTTTGCATTTCTTTCTGTTTGACAACCTCTATGGTGCAATTTCAACCCTTTAAATTTCATGAAATTTGTATTCTTGGATCTGTGAAAAAATGGACCTAAATACTTTTGTGTCTGTTTCAGGTTAACTAAATAAGTATTTGATGTCAACTTTAGGATGAGATTTATACATTGATAACAATGCTTGACAGATCTTCATTATACCTCCGCTTTGAAAAAAAGGGGGGTATACTGTTTTACCTCTGTCCTTCCGTCAGTCCATCAGTCCGTCAGTCCGTCCATCCCATGAATATTTTTCGTCACATTTATCTCAGGAACTACACTACCAGGATTTCTGAAATTTGGTTTCAGGCTTGATATATATCAGCTATACTGTGTGATGCGTTTTCAGATTCATCACTCGACAACTTCCTGTTTACCGAACACTTGTATCATTTTTACACCTGATAGCCAAGTTGAAAATTTTTCGTCACATTTTTCTCAGGAACTGCACTACCAGGATTTCTGATATTTGGTTTCAGACTTGATATAAGTCAGCTATACCGTGTGATGCGTTTTCATCACTCGACAACTTCCTGTTTACCGAACACATTTGGACGGGGTATCATCAGTGAGCAGAAGCTCACAGTTTCACTTATTTTTTTAGAGGACTGACTTGATATCTCAATCTTCCAAGGCTGATCACTATGGTTTTCATACACAAAATATAGTGCAATGATCATAACATTCTATACATTCTATCAATGAAATTTAATGTTGTTATATGTGACCCGCCATGACATTTGCAGGCTTATGGAGGTAGAACGTCATTGTTAGAAAAATTATAAAGATGATAAATATCGTTTTCAATGAAATACATATTTGTGAAGAAGAGATAAACACTTTCCTTGGCTTCTTTTTTGCTGACGCCGAACTATACATCATATATAAGTTTTGAAGAAGTTTTACTTTATTGTTTGAAGTGAAAAAATATTTGAATCTACGTTTTAAATTGATACAAAAAAAACATCAAATTTCTGCTCTATAGATTTCCTTTCATAAATGAAATCTGAACTATATCCCTAACAAATGCACCGTATAAAATGCATATAAGAGAACACCTAATTATAAACTGTTACCTGTCGCTTACTCAGTATAGAGACATGCATAATAAATCTAAATTAAAAAAAGGAACTCTAAAAGCTTACTTTGACAAATTTTAAACTAACTTCATTTCAACAAGTTAAATTACATGTTCTAAAATAGAGCTACAAAAAAAAAAAAGGTCTGCTTTATAAATTTTCTCTCATAAATGGAGTCTGAAATATATCCATAATAAATGCACCGTATCAAATGCATATATGAGAACACCTACTTATAAACTGTTACGCGTCGCATACTATGTTCGAGACATGCATGATAAATCTAAATTAAAAGACAAATTTAAAAAAAAGGAGTTCTTAAAGCTTACTTTGACAAATTTTAAACTAACTTCATTTTATAAAACAAGTTTAAATTACATGTTCTAAAATAGAGCTAAGAATTGTTTGTATTGTAGTTAATTTATGTCTTTGAAATTTTATTCAAATTCACTATTGAACATTACTAAGAGCCAATAAATACAATAATTTTGTATTTTATAAATTAGTGCCTTCAATAAATAAAAGCCATCACAGAACAGTCTCATTTTCATACCGATATTCGAAATGACTTGTTTCATTGCTATTACAACAAATATGTCATAATAACATGACAGAGAATTTTCTAGATAAATATACAAAAAGCAAATTTTAGACAATGTACCCTCCTAAGCCTGGAAGTGGCTAGTCATATATAGTTAACGGCGTTTTTCTCACAATGACGTTCTACCTCCATGAGCCTGGATATGTCGTGGCTGGTCACATATGTGCTCAGATATTTAAGGCACAAAATAATGTTTCACTTGTCTAGAAAATTACATAACTTTTGCAAGGTACAGGAATCTAATATCTGTTCTAAGAATATAAAATATGTCATTGCTAACCTCATCTTTAAAAATTAGAGTTGGAGTAATCTTCCTTTGTCTAGAATAGCTGTTAAATCAACAACAACCAATGCAATATTTAATTTTACTTCCCACTGATAAATTGAAGCAATCTTTATAGTTCAGTGCTTTCAAGCACTATGATTTTAGGTGGATCTGAAGCTTGAAATTGTAATGCCATATGACCTAATTTTCTTGCTCCAGTGTTGAGGATAAAAATATAGACTAGGTCTGTATCTTAAAAATTGTAGATGGTATTACCAATGTTATTTCAACTGATCGGGCGGAGCTTATGTTTTAATTTGCATAAGGACAGTCTATTTGAAGATGTGTGTGATAAGGATGATTGCCGTTATAATTATTACTGATTTCTAATCACCTATCAGTGTCATCAAAAGAATTTACAAAACAATGACTGGACACTTCATTGATGAGTTTATCCTAAAACACCTAACTATAGATGGACTGGTTTATTGTGAGCGAATCCGTTAAACCCCGCCCAGTCAAGTGAAATAAATAGAGTAATAGGTTTGAAATATTTTGTATCAACAGAAGTACATTGTACAATTAATTTTGACATTAAACTTGAGTACTTTGATGCTTAAAATAATTTTGTTAGATGGGGTGTTAGGCGTATTATACAGCAACTTAATTCACCAGTAGTATTTTGTTAACTTACCTGGTCTGAAAAGCCAGATGAGCTTTTCTCATCAACTTTTACAATAACAAAAATCTTCTCAAATGCTACAATTTAAAAGCTGTGTAAGGGAGGTAATTAAAAAAACAGTTACCATACAATGGGGTGGTAGTAGTTTTCAAATTTTTTTTCTTTCAAATTTCTCAAATTCCAAATTTTTGAAAAGTTTGAAGAAATCTTTATTTGCACAATATTACATAATAGATTTGTAAGATCTTAACATTTTGGATCAGAAACTCATATGTCCAAAATTTGATCACAATCCAAATTCAGAGCTGTATCAAGCTTGAATGTTGTGTCCATACTTGCCCCAACTGGTCAGGGTTTTACCTCTGCAGTTGTATTTAAGCTGCGCTCTGCGAAGCACCTGGTTGCGTTTTGGTCAGATTTTCTTCAACTGTATGCAATAATTCAACCATATTTGATTGCAAGGTGTACATGTCTGACTGACAGGTGTCATCTGACCTTGACCTCATTTTCATGGTTCAGTGGTCCTTTTTGTTTTTGAGTTTTAGTATTTTTTTCAAAAACAATACCAAAAGGTCAACTGTTTGGTGTATGGAAATATATTATAATGAACATGTTAGTCTCGCAGGTTTTATTTGACCTTGACCTCATTGTCATGGTTCAATGCTCATTGTTCAGTTTTTATACGACCGCAAAAATTGAAAAAATTTTGGTCATATATTGGTATTACGTTGGCGTCGTCGTCCGAAGACCTTTGGTTTTTACACTCTAACTTTAGTAAAAGTAAATAGAAATCTATGAAATTTAAACACAAGGTTTATGACCATAGAAGGAAGGTTGGGATTGATTTTGGGTGTTTTGGTCCCAACAGTTTAGGAATTAGGGGCCAAAAAGGGCCCAAATAAGCATTTTTCTTGGTTTTCACACAATTACTTTAGTATAAGTAAACAGAAATCAATGATTTTAACTTAAGGTCTATGACCACAAAAGGAAGGTTGGGATTGATTTGGGAGTTGAGGTCCCAACAAATTAGTGGTCAAAAGGGTCCAAAATTAAACTTTGTTTGATTTCATCAAAAAATGAATTATTGGGGTTCTTTGATATGCTGAATCTAAACATGTACTTAGATTTTTGATTATGGGCCCAGTTTTCAAGTTGGTCCAAAATTATAATATTAAGTATTGCACAATAGCAAGAAATCTTCAATTGCACAGTATTGTGCAATAGCAAGAAATTTTAATTGCACAGTATTGCGCAATAGCAAGAAATCTTCAATTGCACAGTATTGTGCAAAAGCAAGAAATCTTCAATTGCACAGTATTGGGCAATAGCAAGATGATCTAATTGCACAATATTGCGCAATAGCAAGAAATTTTCAATTGCACAGTTTTGCGCAATAGCAAGAAATATTCAATTGCACAGTATTGTCCCGTTTTCAAATTGGTCCACATTAAGGTCCAAAGGGTAACCAGATGCCCTGCAGGGCACAGCTTTATACGACCGCAGAGTTGGAACCCTGAACATTGGGCAAGTATGGACACAACATTCAAGCTTGATACATCTCTGAATTTGGATTGTGATTAAATAGTTGACACAACACAGGTTTCTGACACATAATGAATGTGGTCTAAGAATTTAAACTTAAAAACTTTAAATTTTAAATTAAACATTACCTATTATGGTCCAATATCCAAAATCTAAATACATGGTTAGATTCAGCATATCAAAGAACCCTAAGAATTCAATTTTTGATGAAATCAAATAAAGTTCAATTTTGGACCCTTTAGACATCAATGTGGACCAACCTGATAACCGGGCCCAAACATCAAAAATCTAAATATACATGGTAAGATTAAGCATATATCAAAGAACCCCATATATACAATTTTTGTTGAAATCAAACAAAGTTTAATTTTGGACCAACTTGAAAACTGGGCCTATAATCAAAAAATCTAAATGCAGGTTTAGATTCAGCATATCAAAGAACCCCAAGGATTCAATTTTTGCTGATATCAAACAAAGTTTAATTTTGGACCAAGATTTGGACCAACTTGAAAACTGGGCCCATAATAAAAATTATAAGTACATGTTTAGATTCAGCATATCAAAGAACCCCAAGGATTCAATTTTTGTTGAAATCAAACAAAGTTTAATTTTGGACCATGATTTGGACAAACTTGAAAACTGGGCCCATAATAAAAAATTTAAGTACATGTTTAGATTCAGTATATCAAAGAACCCCAAGAATTCAATTTTTGTCAAAATCAAACTGAGTTTAATTTTGGACCCTTTGGACCTTAATGTAAACCAATTTAAAAATGGGAACAAAAATTAAGAATCTACATACAGTTAGATTCGGCATAAAAAAGAACCCCAATTATTCAATTTTTGATGAAATCAAACAAATTTTAATTTTAGACCCTTTGGGCCCCTTTTTCCTAAACTGTTGGGACCAAAACTCCCAAAATCAATCCCAACCTTCCTTTTATGGTCATAAACCTTGTGTTCAAATTTCATAAATTTCTATTTACTTATACTTAAGTTATGGTGCGAAAACCAAGAAAAATGCTTCTTTGGGCCCCATTTTGGCCCCTAATTCCTAAACTGTTGGGACCTCAACTCCAAAAATCAATCCCAACCTTCCTTTTGTGCTCATAAACCTCGGGTATGAATTTCATTGATTTCTATTTTTTATACTAAAGTTATTGTGCAAAAAAAAAGAATAATGCTTATTTGGGTCCTTTTTTGGCCCCTAATTCCTAAATTGTTGGGACCAAAACTCCTAAAATCAATCCCAACCTTCCTTTTATGGTCATATACCTTGTGTCAAAATTTCATAGATTTCTATTTACTTAAACTGAAGTTATAGTGCAAAAACCAAGAAAATGCTTATTTTGGCCCCTAATTCCCGAACTGTTGGGACCAAAACTTCCAAAATCAATCCCAACCTTCCTTTTATGGTCATAAACCTTGTGTTTAAATTTCATAGATTTCCATTCACTTATACTAAAGTTATAGTGCGAAAACCAAAAGTCTTCGGACGCCGCCGCCGCCGAAGACGGACAACGACGCCAACGTAATACTAATATACGACCAAAAAAATTAAACTTTGTTGATTTCAACAAAAATTGAATATATGGGGTTCTTCAATATGCTGAATCTAACCATGTATTTAGATTTTTAATATTTGGGCCCAGTTATCAAATTGGTTCACATGGAGGTCTAAAATTGAACATTATTTGATTTCATCAAAAATTGAATTCTTTGGGTTCTATAAAATTAATGATATTAATTCAAATAATTTGGATGAAAATTTTACCAAAATGTTAAATCCTATGTCTGAAAAAGAACTAAAATCTATTTGTATGTATATTGAAGAAGCTCTTGATATAAGAGACCACCATACCGTTTCATCAGATAATAATCTTTTACAGTAGTTTGTGAATATACATATATATATCTTATACTGTGTGTTTTAAGTAAATTTTTGAAAATCTAGAATAATACTGATGTATAAGTTTATGGTATCAATATCAGTTTATAATGTAATGACATACATAGAATTGTCTTATGACTTGTTGTTACATGCATCTTTATTTCATTTATATGTTGTTTAATATTATAATTGTCTGTATTTGGATCACGCCTCTATTGTGCTCTTTCCAATAAAATATTGAAATTGAAATTGAAATATGCTGAATCTAACCATGTATTTAGATTTTGGATATTGGACCATAATAGGTAAATGTCCAATTTAAAATTTTTAAGTTTAAGTTCTTAGACCACATTCATTCTATGTCAGAAACCTATGTTGTGTCAACTATTTAATCACAATCCAAATTCAGAGCTGTATCAGGCTTAAATGTTGCGTCCATACTTGCCCCAACTGTTCAGGGTTCGACCTCTGCGGTCATATAAAGCTGCGCCCTGCATAGCATCTGGTTGTGTTTTGGTCTGTTTTTCATAAATTATTAGCAATAGGTCAACTAAAAAATTGTTGTACAGAAGGATTGTAAGCTGTACATGTCTGCCTGGCATGGTTCATCTGACCATGACCTTCATATCATGTTTGATTGGTGAATGTTCAGTTTTCTTGGTTAAGCATTTTCTTAGAAACTATAAGCAATATGTCAACTATATTTAGTGCATTGGATGATGGTAAGGTGTACATGTATTTCTCGTTTGTTTTATATGACCACTACCTCATTTTCTTTGATCATTTAAAAGTTTATGTGATAATTTTAGTAAAGCTTGATATATAGGATTATCATATACTTAGACTAAATAACATATGATTTTTACTGTATGATAATAGCATTCAATTAACGTAAAATTCCATATTTTTCAAATTGGTGCTTAGCGGGCTGATATGAAAAGTTTATCGCATGCTTCGATTGTTATCACATGCCTTTCCGTAGCGTTATCGCATGGCATTCCGGTGATACTCGGCAAATTCCGGAAAATACACCTCAATGCTACGTTTTCGGTGAAAAACATTACAAAGTAGTGTACAAGACAATTATTTGGATACTGGAAAGTATGTTGTGTAAAATAATAGAAAAAAAAACAAACAAAAAACCCAAACAAATTAATAAATAAATGCATTTTTTAAAAGTTTCAGACATGATTTAGAATGTTACTTTAAAATAGGTTGAGTTTTCCAAACAGTGTTCATTATGTCTCTGATTGTATATTGTTGAATTTTTTTTTTTTGTCGATTCGTCAATATCAAAATATTTTTCTTCTCTGTTGAGGCATATGATAGAAAGATTTCATATCGAATGTACTAAATTTGGGATCCGACGTCCGCAAACTTTTCACTCTTTGAAGTTCTAATTGGGAACCACGTAAAATGATCAATATATGTATCTGTTATTTTCCCCATTGTTGAAGCATATGATAAAAAGATCATAACATGTCATTTTTCATATCGCCTGTATTATCAGCCCTCGGTCAATATCAGCCCTCGAGCCATGCGGCTCTTGGGCTGATATTGAACCTAGGGCTGATAATACAGGCGATATGAAAATAGCCATGTAATAATCTGATACTATCTACATAATATCAGTTGTTAGTAAATAGGGCGAGACATTTCAGGCATGAAAGCAAGGTGATGGCAAGAGCTCATAATGGCCTTTTGGGCCAAGGTGAGCTAAAATCCAAACACATATGTCCCAAATCCAACAAATATTCGTCATGGTCAAATAACAATGATAGGAAAGAAAACAATATAACAGATGGAATGTTTTATTCTTTCTCTTCAACAAATAAATATCAATACAAGAATATAAGAAATTCTGGAACTGCTTCCTTTGTAAAATAAACAGCATTTGTTTCATACCTATGAATAATATAATATAACATTCATAATTTGACTTGAAAATCTGAAATATGTTATACATGTAATATTTAAACATTATATTTAATAAGGAAAAATTATCTGGTACATTTGTAATGATAATAAATCTTTAAAAAAAAACGAATGCCTTTACTAATTGACTTTCAAGTGTTAATTTTCCTGAAGTGGTTCATTTAGTCAACTATTGTAGGATTTCACAATCTGTTACTACAGGACGGATTCATATAAAAACTTATGAAAATAAAAATAGAACAGTTAATATTGAAAAAATAATTGAATAATGCTAATTAACATCATCAACTATATCTGAATAATTAATAACAAAAAAATTATGAACAGAACAGAAACATAAATATAATTAAAATAATGTTCTGTCTAGCTTAAAATGCATCTTAGAAATAACATAACATGAACATAGTTTGTCTGTAAAAAGAAGACAAGCAACTGAAAAGAAATCCATGAAAGGCAATGGAATGAAAATCCTAAAATTATTTCTCAGTCCTAAATGTCTAAATGTCACATGATATGTTCAGCACTCATTCTTGTCAGTTAGTCCAAACTTTATTTTTTTATCACATCTATGATGATCAGTCCGAATTCCCTAAATTTCAACATATATAATTTCATAGGAATTGAGTGCTGAATTTCTTCTTTTGATAAAAATAGGCACATAATGTTATCAATGACAAGTTCAATTGGATAAAATAATTCTTTAATCTTCATCATCTTCTTCTCTGATTACTGGTACTCCTGTAAGATAAAATTGTATGTATAAACAAAGGAAATTTAGGTGTAAATAGGTCAACAAAATCAAATGCATTATTTGATAATAAGAATATTTTTTTCCAATAGCAACATAAATTTTTACAATACTACATTATATAAATAACAAATAGCTGAGAGGGTGATAGAGCAGATTGTTACCTGAGAAAACATTGTCAACCCCGGCGGAGCCAAGGTTGACAATGCTTTTTCGAGGGGTACCAATCTGCTCTATCTCCCTCTCAGCTATGTGTTATTCAATTTATTATACTGAATGTCCTTCATTATTGTCTTTTAATTTTATTTTAAAAGTATTTTCAATGACGTCACGTACATAACAATGTTATGCTGTAACGGGTATTAGAAAAAACAACAAAAGTTAAGCCAGATGTTTTATTTTTATTTGACAGCCGAATAATAAAATCTGAGCCAAAACGTAGAACTTAAGCATTGTATTTAATAACTTGATGTAAATTCAATCCATTGTCCATTAAATATCGATTTTTGATTAGTCTGGACTAGAGGGTAACATTAAAAAAAATTGTCACCTTCTCAGCCATGTGATAGAGTAAACTAACACCCTCATATTAGCCAATCAAAATATGGCATATTAACGTGAAGTATAATAAAATAAAATATTGTTTGCAATGATCCATTTGGGATGGATTAAGCCCCTCTATTTTAAAGAGTAAGAAGAGATATACAGATAATATGAACACAGATAACTCTTAACCATCCATCTTTTGCTTAAATATTAAAATGTACATAACTGTACCATTGCACTAATTTCTAGAATCAGTTATGTTCTTAGTTACTTATCTATAATTATATTATTTGTGTATCAATGTATTCTATAACTAGCCTAATGAGGTTAAAATGTTTAGATAAAAATATAACTAGATTTTTGCTAACATGAAGTATACTGAACTCACCATCTAATTTTTTCAACTTTGGAAGTTTATTAGCCACATCAGTTCTGTAAGTTCCTTCAGCGGTCAATCTTTCTTCTAGAGGATTACCTGTAAAAACATAATTATTAGTTCCTTTTGTCTCAATGTCCATTGTTAATGTACAGGTCACTAGGTAATACAATTATGGTACATGGTATTTTTATTTATGGTAAAGTAAAGTTAATATATTACGAATTTATATTTATATCCCTTCTGTAGATGTTATTCACTTATAAAATTTTTTAAGTTCATTGAAATCTTGCGACTTCACTGCAAATATGTGCATATTTAAAGAATCGAGATATGTACATTTCATAAATAAGACCTCACAGAACATCACCATCAAAGGAAAAAGTATCCCCCTTATTTGTTACATGATTCTTAATCAATGTATGAAATTTTCCTTATTTATGTTTCAAAAAAGATCTATCAAATGACAAATAATAAAATAAGCTTACCTGTGAAAACAAGTTCCTCAAGGCATGGTAAATCAGCCTGTATTAAAAAATTAAATAAGCATGAAACTTCTCATATTAATGACTCATTATAAAATTTATATAATTTGCAATCTCAAATTTAACAAGTCAGTTTTATTTTCCTTTGCAGAAGATAAAAGAGATTTGACAGGACAACCTTACTTGAATTAGACAATATTAACATGAATTGGAAATTGTTACTTGTGATTCTTTTTTGAATTGCCACACATAGATACAAATACATGCAAACTTTACTCACCAATTTTGAAAATTCAGCCATATCTTTTACACTGTTGTTGGACATATATAAAACCTACAAAATTTAAGACATAATACTTCATGTTTGATTATACAATTATTAACAATCATTGAAGAATGGTTCCAATTTTAAACACCAATCATAGGTATAATGTCACCAGATACAAGGCTTATAACTCTCATTCATTGCAATAAAAAGATTGACTTACCGGTATAAATGGTTCTCCTTTGCCTTCTTTGGCATTAAGCATGAGTTACATTGACAATTAAGATCAATTAAGGACGTCAAATTTAAATAACATAATCAAAATAAACAAACAAGAAGTTATCAGTGTTTAACTCAAAAATATAATGATTCATAGACTTCATAGTAATTTAAATATTTCTGTATACAAATAAACATTTTTCACTCTGATCAATGAACCATGAAATATAGTTAAGTAAGTAAGTAAGTAATGACTTTATTCAAAGAGGGTGACCCAATTAGCTTTCGCTAATCTACCTTGAGGCCCACAAAGAAAAGGTCACACCATCCTTTTGCCATATGAGTGACTGAATGATTTTTTTTATGAATATTCAAAGATTTTGTGTGGTATGTCATGAAAGTATGGTGTACATAAAAATGCAAGATGTATATTGTTTTAATAAACATGAGTGTTGTAATTTGAATTTTTCTTTATTATAATTACCTTTAGTTTTTTAAGAACATTGATGCCTTTCAGTTTTTCAATCAAATTATATGAGATCCATAGTTGTTCCAAAGTGTCCCCTACCGCTTCCTGTAAAATGTTTCCAAGCAGTTAAAATATTATCTCTAAGTACATCTGATGTATTTAAAATCAATTTTTTAAAGTTTAAATAATTAAAAGTTTGACAAGATGATACCCTCAAATCATTAAGGGAAGTTGCCAAAGTACAGAATACACATCTACAGAATTCATCTCTTAGGTCTGAGTAACACAGTTATTTCCTAGTGTATTTTCTTTGGACAAAAAACACATATTAAAAAAATGGCATCTGCTCTATCTCAAAATAACTTAAACAGAAATTTAAATAACACTATTTAACTTGGCCAATTTTTCAAATGAATACAATTTTTTTAAGCATAAAAACTAATTTTTTAAAGATACATTTTATAATTTGTTAAAACTTATATAAAAAACCTACCAATCCTGTTAACGACTTTATACTGTTTCTTCCCAATGACAAAATTTTCAAATGTTCTGAAAATAAATAAACAGGGTTGTTTTTCAAATATATCTTGCAGACTCTGTAATAAGGAGTCAATTTTTTAACAATTATATTGGAAAGTATTTCAAGATTCCAATTACGACTAGTATATGTGACACCAATCAATAAATGTGCTTTCTCTTTAAGTTATTGTAAATAACTCCCAAACAATTTGGGTCCCTGTGAATTGCAAAACTATAAAATGGTTTTCACCAGTCTAGGCATTCATATAGCAAGGATTAGCCCAAGAACTTTGAGGGGGTAGCAGGGGTCCTGATCCCGAAATCTGTGGTTAAAATCACGAAATCCCGATTTCAAATAAATTTAAATCCCGACATGTCGAAATTTGAAAAGAATTCCTGTATCCTGAAAGAATCAATCCCAAAATCCGGAGTTAAAAAACACCCGATTCCAGAGTCCTGATAAAGGTCCTATCCCCCCTCAACTTTGTTTTGAAACTAGAGGCTCTAAAGAGCCTGTGTCGCTCACCTTGGTATATGTGAATATTAAACAAAGGAAGCAGATAGATTCATGACAAAATTGTGTTTTGGTGATGGTGATGTGTTTGTACATCTTACTTTACTGAACATTCTTGCTCCTTACAATTATCTCTATCTATAATGATCTTGGCCCAGTAGTTTCAGTGGAAAATGTTAGTAAAAATTTACAAATTTTATGAAAATTGTTAAAAATTGACTATAAAGGACAATAACTCCTTAGGGGGTCAACTGACCATTTTGGTCATGTTGACTTATTTTTAGGTCTTACTTTGCTGTACATTATTGCTGTTTACAGTTTATTTCTATCTATAATAATATTCAAGATAATTACAAAAAACGTCAAAATTTCCTTAAAATTACCAATAATGGGGCAGCAACCCAACAACCGGTTGTCGGATCCATCTGAAAATTTCAGGGCAGATAGATCTTGACATGATAAACAATTTCACTCTGTCAGATTTGCTCTAAATGCTTTGATTTTTGAGTTATAAGCCAAAAACTGTATTTTACCCCTATGTTCTATATTTAGCCGTGGCGGCCATCTTGGTTGGATGGCCGGGTCACCGGACACATTTTTCAAACTACATACCCCAAAGATGATTGTGGCCAAGTTTGGATTAATTTAGCCCAGTAGTTTCAGAGGAGAAGATTTTTGTAAAAGATTACTAAGATTTATGAAAAATGGTTAAAAATTGACTATAAAGGGCAATAACTCCTTAAGAGGTCAACTGACCATTTCGGTCATGTTGACTTATTTGTAAATCTTACTTTGCTGAACATTATTGCTGTTTACAGTTTATCTCTATCTATAATAATATTCAAGATAATAACCAAAAACAGCAAAATTTCCATAAAATTACCAATTCAGGGGCAGCAACCCAACAACCGGTTGTCGGATCCATCTGAAAATTTCAGGGCAGATAGATCTTGACCTGATAAACAATTTTACCCCATGTCAGATTTGCTCTAAATTCTTTGGTTTTTGAGTTATAAGCCAAAAACTGCATTTTACCCCTATGTTCTATTTTTAGCCATGGCGGCCATCTTGGTTGGTTGGCGGGGTCACCAGACACATTTTATAAACTAGATACCCCAATGATGATTGTGGCCAAGTTTGATTAAATTTGGCCTAGTAGTTTCAGAGGAGAAGATTTTTGTAAAAGTTAACGACGACGGACGCAGGACGACGACAGACGCAGGACGACGACGGACGATGGACGACGGACGCAAAGTGATGGGAAAAGCTCACTTGGCCCTTCGGGCCAGGTGAGCTAAAAAGGTAATTTGAACCGTTTGTCTCCAGATCTGCTGTGCACTATTAGTTAATAAGTAAAGAGTTTAATAAATCTTTAAATATAATAACTTACTTAAACCATTCAGATTGGCAATCTTTTCAATAGTATTTGTTGAAATTGACAGCTGTCTGAAAAAGATCAAAGAAAAAAATCAATTTATACCATGGTAACGACAGTCTTTGGCATAGCATAAGTACAGTAAACTTGTGTAATTGGTATTAACACCTTTCAATGGACAAATATGGTTGTCTTAATTATTGATTGTAATAACTGATGTATGGACATAATCGTGAAAGTAAGGTTTAAAAACTAAATGATTTGAAGTTAAATGTTTAATACATGTCAAGTGTGGTTGATCAAGTAGCAGTCTATTTATTATTATTTCATCTGCTTTTCAAATTTCTGACAAAAATAATGTGTTTATGAAAAAATGGTGCAATTTTTTTTCTCATTTGTAAATGCATGAAAAATGAGGTCCGAGAAAAATAACAAGACATGAAGAAACTTATAGAAGCCTATGAAAAAAGTGAATTTAAGTTAGAATTTTTACTTTTTAAGCAATCAATTCCTTAGGTCAAACTTTAATTTGAGTTAATAGAAACCTTCTGATCAAACATAAAAGTCAACACTGTGGTGGTTTCAATATTTTAAAAAATAGTTAAAAAAGAATACACATACTCGCAGCATGTTAGTGTGGACAGAGAGGCATCCATCTTTTCTATTGGTGGAATCTGACCCAACAGTTTGACAACCTTTGCTTCTTCTGCCTTACATTCACTCTTTTCAGCCTGAAATAAGAGTCATATCTTTTAACATTCACTCAAAAGATACAATTATTATTTGAATAAACCATTCACTTGACTATGTTGCATTATTACGAATCTCAAAATATATAAAATATACATTTACAATATATACAAACACAATTATATCTATGTCCACTTGCTCATCCGATGGGTAATAAACTATGGAGTCAGTTATCGTTATGACAATTCCAGATGTGTGTCCTACATTTTGTATTTAAAGAAGAAGGTATTACATGTCCACTTTATTCATCTTTTGAATATGGAAATCAAATAGTATTGTAAATCTATCATTTTTTTTGTGTCTTTGTAGGGGTGATGTCTCATTACTGTTTAGTGTTTAACTCATTGGTTGAAACACTACCTATAAGCCAGTCCTTTACTGGTACTTATACACTGATAATTTAAATTATTAACATGGTATTATGGAGGTCAAATTTCAAAAATCACAATTCTTACTCAATTTTTAGTAAAAAATGTAAAGTTTCATGTAAATTCCTGCATACTTACTGCTTTATGCTTCAATGATGTAGAAAATTTCTCGCAAAATGTAAAGCAACAATTCTGATTATATATGATAGCAGATACTTAATTATATCGGTATTAACATTTTCCTCAGAAATCGCCATAATTGATCTCTCATTTCTGTCCATTTTTCAAAAATAGCAACAGTTTAAAATTCGCATTTTGC